>NC_027750.1:13877419-13918962 GCF_000695525.1 Brassica oleracea var. oleracea | reverse complement strand
ATCGATCGATGGATTTATGTCCAAAAACGCATCGATCGATCACTAAGATGGACCAAAGCATAACAATGTGATCGATCGATGGGTATATGTCCAAAAACGCATCGATCGATCACTAGTTCGTCGGAATTTCTTCGGAATTTTGTAAAATCCCTATACTATTTCCTCGGAATTCATCGGTCTTTTTCGAGGAACACACTTTTCCTCGGAATTTCCTCGGAATATTCCGACGGATTGATATTTCCTCGGAATTCCGTCGGTATATTCCGAGGAAATTCCGAGGAAACCTTCGGGAAATTCCGAGGATTTCATTTTCCGTCGGAATGTCCGTCAGAATACCGATGTTTTCTTGTAGTATATGTTATGTATTAATATCATCGGTTTTAAGTTTTAAGAAATTCGATCAAGGAAACTATCTCCTCCGACTATACAACATGTTGTGATCGGTCACCCAAAGAAGCCCTTTAATCTCTACATACAATCAGAACCAGCCTTATTTATTAGGGCCAAACCTTAAAAATTGTGGCCCATGTACTTTTTCCGAAAACTATAACTAAGAAAGCAACCGTAGAGAATGTACTGGCAAGGTTTTGAAATTAATATGGACACAATCGAAAGCCAAATCCTCATCGATCTCTTCTTAAAACATACATGAAACCAGAGTAGTACATGCTAAATTCATAAACTTATATAAGCTTTATAGCATTTCATATTTGACTTATTGCTTGGACGTGATCAAACTATATGATGAATATTGAATACACCAAAGACATTCAAGAATTTGCATGTCACTCAAATACGTTACATGCTACTCTTTCTTCCTATTCTTTTTATGTAACAACCAAACGAGAATCCTCATCTCTAAATCTTTTTCTGTTGGAGAAATCATAGGAACGAGTTAACGTTTCTATGAATCTTCTCAAGTCAAGCTTCACGTTCACCCTAGATAAATTTTCTTTGTATATACTGCCATCCTTTTTGTTGAAAGCTCGTTCCTATGAATCTTCTCAAGTCAAGCTTCACGTTCCCTTAAGATAATTTTCTTCGTATACTGCCATCCTTTTTTGTTGAAATATACTGCCATCCTTTATCGTGTGCGAACTGTGTATTTGCACATGATCCCAACTTAGTAACATGTTTTTGTATTTTAAATCCTAAAATTTTAAAGGCGTTTACTCACAAAAATTGAGAGCCACAATAAAGATCTTATAAGACCAAGAACGATATGAAAAAAAGTTAGTGAGTCAGCTTTTTCTACGAATACGTAAAAAAACATCGTGTTACTGTTATTTCTATTAAAAATTATTTTTAATAATATGTTTATTGTAATTTATGTTCCATGTAATCTGTTACCTTGATTTGAAATCAATAAAGTGAAGATGTTATAAAAAAATCTTATTTTTTTATTTTTCATAAGAAAAGTCTTAAAACTTGATTTTTTTAAGAAAAGGTCATAAAATTTTAATTATGCACAAGGCCCAAATATACTTTGACCCAGGTTTGATCGTTCAGACTATCCGCCGGATCTCTCAAATTATAGGAATGTGATCATCTTTGCTATATTCATCGTATAAATTAAGAGCTTTCTTCCGGCATATATAATCTTGTATCCAATGTATTTCAATCCTAGTATCTTTGTTGGTTCGCCATAATAGGCTGATTATTCGTTTGGAATCGGAATCTAAAAAGTTTCGTAAGGACAGGTTATCCAGACGAACAAAAACGGCACAGCATTTGGCCGCGTGTGTCTAAAACGGCGAAACTATAATGGTTCATAACTGCATATACATTCTTGTTGCGCATGTGTGCATGTGCACGCCGCCGACCATTTGCTTTGGCAATTACATTCGCATAATATAAGCTACTTTACAAAAAGTGAATGAGTTGTATCTCTTTGCCGATTGTTAGAGCAAATAATTTTTTTTTTTTGAATGAAAAGCAAATGAGCAAATACAGCCATTAAAATGAATATTAATTATAAGGATACAAGGCGCGAAATCTCATCCCTTTCAAATTCCAACGATTTTCGAAAAACTCAGACGACAGTTTGGTTATGTTTTTTTTTGTTCTCTTCTTCTGCTCCATTTATAATATTTTTCTTGGCCTGAATGTTGTCGGAGAATTATTGTTGTATGTAGCTGTATAGACAAGAAATACGTATCAAATGTTATAAGAATGATGTTATGCACTGTTTTTATAGTAGATCGACTTCCAAAATCATCCCTAACCCCATTCCATAATTTACTGTAAAATAGAATAAGAAATGGAATAATAAAGAAACAAAAATGTGATTATTCCTTGGAGTGAATTTTTATTTTTTTTGTTCATACCATTTTCTATTCTATTTTTGGAGTAAATTATATAAAGTGGAAATGGAAATGTAACCAATTGTTTTGTTACTCTTTTTTTTTACTAAAAGCTTTCAAATTAAAATAACATAACCGTTTATAAAATAACACCATATATATAGTCTTATAGTTGGGTAAAATTTGCATGAAACACATTTCGTGATAAGATAATCTAATCTCAAACCTAAGAAACTTTCATGATGAGTCAACAAATTGAAACAATTTTTTTACAAAGTTATCTTATGTAACTCACACGGCACATATTTACAACTACTAAAATCAGAATCTGAGACACAATGTTTACGAGCAAAAAGTACAAAAAAACAAGACGATAGAAATCATATATAGTTTATCCCTTTAAATTCATTAAGTAATATCTTTAATACAAAATATTGTAGTCATAAATGTAAAATATGTCCTGAGTGTTAGATTTTATTTTATTTTGTTTTGTAAATTATCAGTATTAGATTTTTAATACAAAAAAGTTATGAAGTCGCATAACATGGACATAAATCAAAAAGGGTGACATGTCAACTTGGGAGCGAAGTGGTCAATCTGTCTCACGTACTAATGCGTGGCTATTTCAGGAATTTCATTTTACCTAATTAGTATAGTATGGTTTATTTATCTTGAATGTATATCGAGCAGAATGTGGTGATTATTCCTCTAATCCAGTGTTTTGAAAACTGGACCGGATGGAATCGGTATAACCATGATTTGTTGAAGAAGCCGAGTCCAATTCAGTGTAAAATCTGGATATGAAAAAATCCGGTAAAATCGGTGATCTAGGTTTCAAAACCCGATGCTAAATAATCAACATATAATGAATGTGTTTTCAATTATTATTAAAATTTAATATCTCACAATCAATATTTTTTTATCACTATTTAATTGGGTTTCTATTTAATTATATTTTTAGCTCTTAAGAAATGCCAACAAAAATCCAACCCGGTATGACTTCCCTTAATAGCATTAGTATTTCTTTTTCCTCTAACAGACAAGCAAGCTCCAAAAAGGCCCAAAAAGAAAAAAACGTCAATTCACCGTCCGATTAATTATTAATGGGTCCCGCGAAAATGAACGATCCAGATCATCTCGTTTACGTGCACCTCAATATATTCCCCTGTCTCTCCTCCGTCTATAAGAACTGAAAACAAAACCTACCGGTTCCTCACCTTCTCTCCCCCACACACCGATCGCGTTTTGTCTCTCCCGACGCAAGCACCATCTCAAATCTGCAACCGATCAAAGATCCAATTAGGGTTTTCCTCGCAGCCATGTCGGACGCGTACTGCACGGATTGCAAGAGGGAGACGGAGCTGGTGGTGGATCACTCCGCCGGAGACACGCTCTGCTCCGAGTGCGGCTTGGTTCTGGAGTCTCACTCGATTGATGAGACCTCCGAGTGGCGTACCTTCGCCAACGAGTCTTCCAACAGCGATCCGAACCGTGTAGGTGGCCCCACCAACCCGCTTCTAGCGGATAGTGCTCTCACCACGGTCATCGCGAAGACGAACGGCTCCTCGGGGGATTTCTTGTCGAATTCTCTCGGGAGGTGGCAGAATCGTAACGGCAGTGCTGAGCGTGGGTTGATCCAGGCGTTTAAGACCATTGCTACCATGTCTGACAGGTAGTGCTCGTTTTTTTTTTTATTTGATCGGATCTTTGCAAGTGTTGGCAGATTAGATTGTCAATTAGCATAACTAAAGGAGGTTCCTTTATTATCTGAATTGAAATTTTTGAGAGTTAAGTATACGCTTGATGCCTCTTTGCAAGTATTTACAGAGAGAACATTGTCAAGTAACGTAACTAAAGGAGGTTTCTTTTGGTTGGCATTGTTGTTTGTGTGGAGTGTTTGTTTATGTTGCAGCTTCATGTCTTGTTCTGTGTGTTCATTGTGATTACGTGTGAGGGTGCTTACTTGCTTAGTTGACGCCTCTTTGCAAGTATTTACTCGTTTGAGAGATCACGTGGTGAGGTTCTCTTTTTATGTGCATTGAAAGTTTTGTCCTTTGTGATGATGCTTGTTGCTGCTGTGTTGTGTGGAGTATTTGTTTATGTTCCCTGATTCATGTCTTGCTGTGTGTGTTCATTGTGAGAGTACTTACTCGTTGATTGATTTTTGTTTTCACAGGTTGGGGCTTGTTGGAACTATCAAGGTAACGTTCCTCGTCTGTTTCTGTTAATCTGGTTTGCTAAATTCATAGCATGCGGATATGTTGCTAGAAAGCTAATGTCGCTGGTTTAGTATGTGCTATTGGAGCCTATCATTTAACGGTTTGTTGATGAAATGTAGGATCGGGCTAATGAGATATTTAAGAGGCTGGAGGATCAAAAGTCAACCAGAGGAAGGAACCAGGATGCACTTTTGGCAGCCTGCTTGTACATTTCATGCAGACAAGAGGACAAGCCACGAACTATTAAGGGTAAAGATTTCTCTTTTGAGAGAGAGTCTGGTTCCCCTCTTGATATTAAAAGCTTTGCCATCATAAGTCAAATCCAATTCCTCAACCTTGTGAATAGAAATCTGCTCTGTTGCCAATGGGGCGACAAAGAAGGAGATTGGACGAGCAAAAGACTTTATAGTTAAGACGTTGGGGCTGGAGACTGGTCACTCTGTGGAGCTGGGCGCCATACACGCTGGTGATTTCATGGTAAAGTCCTTACAAGTACCTTAAAATTGATTTTGGTATTGGGCTTTGTATTGACATTTGCCGTCATGTTGCTGGGAATTGCAGAAAAGGTTCTGCTCTAACCTTGGAATGTCTCATCAAGCGGTTAGAGCTGCTGAGGAAGCTGTTAAAAAATCTGAGGAATTTGATATAAGGTACATTTCATCTTATTCGAAGATTCAGTGCCTATAGATAGACACAGCAGAACCTTTACAGATGCTTGATCTCTGGCGCCTTGCAGGAGGAGTCCTATATCAATAGCAGCAGTGGTTATCTATATCATAACCCAGCTTTCTGATGACAAGAAGCCTCTTAAAGGTTTGTTTGTTTGTTTATTTGTTTATTTGTTTATTTTTGACAAGAAGCCTCTCAAAGAGTTATAAAGAAATCGTAAGACTGAATAATATTTTGGGGTTGAGTGCAGATATAGCAGTAGCGACAGGAGTAGCAGAAGGGACAATAAGGAACTCATACAAAGACTTGTATCCTCATCTTCCAAAGATAATCCCAAGTTGGTATGCTAAGGAGGAGGATCTTAAGAATCTCTCTAGTCCTTAAACTTCTTCTTTGCAACAGACCTGTCTTATATATATCTCTCTATCGAGGAGGATACAAAACAAGTGTTTCTCTCGAGTAGAGAGGCTTTGGTTCTTTCTGAAAATTCTTTTCCCTTGGAGTCCTTTTGTTAAGATTATTGTAATGTGTTAACAACTTGAAAAACAGATTTTAAAAGTTTTCATAGTAAGAAAGAATATTTATTTATCCAATCTACACCAGCAGTTAAAACTGCAGCTAACTGATTGTTAGGAGCAGGTAATGGAGTCATAACTGATCTTACCTGGTATAGTTAACATCAGACTTTACAGAACAACCGATGCAACTACCATTAGCTTTTATAAATTACACAGGGCTTGCTTGGCTTTTAGAATGCATTTCAGGATAGTCTAAAGTAGAATTGCTTATTGGTATATTGAAGTTGATATTTTCTTAGTAAAAAAAAAGCCATAAAGAGAAAGATACAGTACAAAGATTATGACGACTCAAGAAACTGAACAACAATCAATTTTAAGACATGATGTTTAACATAGCAGAATCTGCAGTTTGCACAAGTAAGATCTTAGAAGTTCGGATTATGAGCCATGACAGACTAATCAAGGCTGATCTAGAAGGGAAGGCCTGTAGAATGCATGGCTCTGTGCAATCTCAATCCTGTCTCTTGGGTCATTCAGTGTTTCATCCCTTAATGCTTGCAGAATCGCTTGTGTTGATTGTTCTCTGCAAAATCCAGACACAAAATTGAGCAAACATAGTTCATTACAGAATGAACGAAGCAAGTTCCAAGAGAGATTCAATGTTCTTACCTTGTGATGAGTATCTTGTAGAGTGTTTTCAAAATAGGACATGATTCAACCGGAGCCACAGGTTTCTTCTCTTCAGAATGCAATATACTTAGGCTGGACTGACTAAGCAGTTGATAAAACGCTCCCACTGCAGAAACACCCTATTCAAACACAACCAAACATTCATTCACATTAAGCCTTGATAGACACCAAAAAATTCAAACTTCTTTGTTCTCTCACTTAGAATTGAGATACCTGAATCATTCCCTTTCCGCTTATACTATCACCCATGTCTCTATTTATTTCTCCTTTAGCAAGCATCTGACCATACCAGGCGTTACGCCCTTTCAACAAGGTCACATAAGTGTCAGCTAGCAAAGGTCCTGCAAGTTTCTCAGGTTCTTCTGCTAGTAAATGAGTTATGAATATCATCTCAGATGTACAATGAGCAAAGTACACTGATTTGCTTGTAGCGCTCTCGTTAGTAAGCGCTGCCACCATTCCTGAAAAAAAGAACAAGAGGAGAAGGATCAAAGCCAAGGTAAAATCCCTCGAGTCCTTGTGTACATGCAGAAACTTACCAGCTCCAATGGCGTACACATTCTTGAGACCTCCCATTACTTCATGTGTCACAAGATCACTATTGTCCCAAACAATGAAATGAGGTTGTCTTAAGAACTTTGCTAGTGGTTTCCTCCATTTCTCAGCTCCACAGATTCTAGCATTAGCATATTCCTTGTTGTAAATTTCAGCAGCAATGTTTGGTCCACCAAGATAGAGTACATTCTCAATCGGCACACCAGCTATATCCACAAACACCAAAGACAAGAACCAATCCAAGAAAGAGTTAAAATTACAGACAACTAAGCTTAGATATGTCGATAGACTCTATGCCTGGACGTTTTTACCCTAAACCGAAGTCCAAACTTTAACCCGAACCAAAAAAACCAAAACCCTATAAAAATATCCGAATGAGACTTAAGAACAGTTACTTTTGGGTTTGGGTTCAACACAAAGCAAACCGAAATCCGAACAAGGATCCGCAAATATCCAAAAGTAGTTAAATATGTTAATTTTTATATATAAAATGATTTAGAAATTTTAGAATATTTTAAAGATTTTTAGTTTGTCTTATTTGTTATTTTGAGTAATTTTTAGTTAGTTTAGGTAGCTTAATTAGTTTTTAATTAAACTTTTTTGAATAATTTAAATAATTCTAGTATTTTTTGGTCAATTTTTTTTATATTTTTGGGAGATTTCACACACTGGTTATAACCCGATCCGAATCAAAAATCCGAAAATCCAAATCAACAAAACAAACCTGAACGGGATACCTAACCACCATGCCTAATAGACTCAATAGTAGAAAGAAGAAGAAGCTTACTTGCTTGATGGATCATCTTTGTTGGAGTAATGATATGTGGAACTGGCTCGAGAGCAGTTTCAATACCCTTAGACAGAGAGATAATAATAGGAACTGTGATCCTCTCTTTCCAATACTTGCTAATCTCTTCAAACACTTGTCGTGTCTCAGTCGAAGGTAATCCATTAACAACAATATCAGCATCCCACGCAGCTTCTTGCAGGTTTGTCACAACCTTGAGAGGGCAAAGCGGCGTGTCAACCATGTTAAGACAAAACCCGTCTTTCAGTATCTCATCTGCATAGAGCGTCCTATCACCGAGTCTTGCCTCGACGTATTTCAGATAAGCGCAGCGTCTTATCAGTCTCCTCAGGACATCTTCCCGAGAATTGATCACTTCGAACAAATGCTCAGCTGTTGATCTACTAACAGCTCTACCGGGTCTTCTCCATATCCTGATCTGAAACTTCTCCCTGAAACCTCCGTAGCTTTCTTGGAGAAGAGCTGCAAAGACACTTCCCCAAGCACCAGCTCCAACGCTTACAATCCTTAACGGATCTTTGTCTGATTTTCCAAGAAGACGACGAAACTCATCAAGCTTATCCTCCAAGTTGAGACCATTGTGTTGAGCAGAACATTTTGATAACAGGCTCTTGGCCTCGATGCTTCCCACCATTTTTTTTAGTCTACACCAAGATATTCAACACCAAACAAAAGGCAATGCCAAAGAGCAATCAATGACTATCTCAGCTTTTATATATTGAGTTCAATCAAGAATACAAAGAAATCAAATGGGCATTTTACCAGTCAGCTTCTTGCTCCAAAAGAATAAGTAGACTTTCTTGGTTCAATAACTCAGCTATTCTCACCAAACAGGACCTGAGTTTTGTCTTTGTGTGTTCTAGCTTTCTTCTGCCATGTAACAAAAGGGAGATCAAAAACAAGACACTAATGCAATAAATAGTAATGCTACAACCTGAGAAAACTACAGAGAATAACATCTTACCAAAAAAAAAAAAATACAGAGAAACAAAGCAAATCAAGAGAGAATGAAAGATTATGAAATAAAATAAAAATAGACAATACCTTGTTAGCTCCGTCTTTGAGTTGTTCATCTAACACAATGAGAAAGTTCGGTAAACAAAACACAAAGTCAAGAAGAACAAACCTTTCGTGTCGGCAACCATAAAAGAAATAACAAATCCAAATCAAGAAGGAAAGACAAAAACGCATGAGAAGATTTATCTACTGGCAGAAAATCGTAAAACTTTCATGAGAAAGGCAAAGTAATGAGTTAGAATTAATACTACAGAGCAAGGGAGAGGAATGGGCATAAGCATTGATGGGTACAGTTGAGGAAAGGAACAGACTTTTTATTTAATTTTGGTTATCGGTGTACATTTAAGGGAAGGTGCCTAACTTCGGACACAATCTTTAATGGCACAAAAGAAATACAGCATTTACTATTACAACACATTTTTTTTATAATATTCGCATTTTGTTTAAAAATATAAATTGTTTTCATATTGTTATACAAATTTTATATTTCCTTCGTTGATATTAGATGTTGTTTAGAATTATGCACATATTTTTTTTAAAGTAGTTAGATATTTTTTACATTTTGTAAACAAAAACATAATTAATTATCCACCAAACCCAAATTCAACCAATAAAAAAAAAATCCAGAATATAAAGAGTCTTGTAGCATTAAAATCAATAATTAGTTTTTTTTGAAAATTGAAAATGTCATATAACTTGAAATATAAAAAAAACTCCAAAACATCATCTATTAGAAAATGGAGGAAGTATTTATCGGAATTTTTTTAATCAATTAATTTTGTAGTTTCTTATTGAAGCATTTTATATTAAAAAAATACTTTTTGTTTAATTATTGGTTTTGTGAAACCATTTATGTTACAAAAAGAGAGAACATACATTATTGTGATATACTCCCTCTGTTCCCGAAAGTAAAATTTTCTAGAGTATTCACGCTTATTAAGAATTTAATAAATATTTATAATTTAATTTATTTGTTACTTTATTATACATTTTTCAATAACTTTTCACCAATGAAATTTAATCAATTCAAATATTCTCAATTAATGTTTCTCAGAAATATTAAAAAATACTTTAATAATATAGAAAATCTATCTTTCTGAAACAAGAAAAAGATTTACAAAATCTTACTTTCGGGAACGGACGTAGTATTAAATATAAATGATTTGATCATCTAACAATGAACAATTTATGTTTGTAAAAGAGAGAACATACATTATCTTTTCTGGGGTAATACTAATAAATAAATGGGACCTTCGTCAAAAACACGTACATTATCTTGTGATATGTCATATATAAATGATTTGATCACCTAACAAAATGAACATACTTTATAATCAATCAATTTCGCACAACATAGTTCATTGTTTCTTTACAAATGAAAAATAAAAAAAAACATCAATAAATCATTGTTCTGAGAACAGTTGGGCAGCACATCCTCTTTCACATACAAAAAGGCCGCCTCACTACTGACACACAAAACACACATGTATGTCCAGTTCAAAACCGTGACTGCCTAGCCGCCCGAGTAGGCGCTGCTTGGATATCTCCCACAGCGATTTTGTTATAATCACCCAACAAAACCGGACACCAATTACTCAACCCATTAAACCAATTAGTCACCCCGTTAAACAACTAATTGGTCCATTTACCGAATAATCATCCCAATTTCCAACTAATGACCCGATTATATAGGCCTAAATTATAAACTGTGAAAGTATATATTGGGCTTTAGAGAAATTATGAAGCTCAAATGCCTTACAATTTTTACCATGTGAACTCTATATATAGAGTAAGATATTGCCTCTCTTTTTCTCTATAACAGAGGTGAGACTTTCGTAAATCTAATACTAACAATGTGGAAAAAAAAAAAATTGCAGTCAGAGCATCAATCCCCGGCGTAAGAACATGTGACTAAGCAATTGGGAAACAACGGATTTTTGGTAGAGTTAGCAGAGGTTAATATATATACACATATACATATATAAAAATTAAAATCCTAGTCTAGATTAATTTGTTTTTCGATTGTATGGTATCAACATATGCTAACAATTAATTTTGTTCAACCAATAAATATAAATTTCAATGATAACATACAAAAAACTATTACATTCTAATATATTTATATTTTATATTTAATTTAAATACTATAACAAAATAAAATAATAATTAAATTAGTCTCTGCGTATACTTTGTTTAATCTCAGATTTTTTAGTAATTCGAAGTCAGGGGTTAGTGTCCGACTATAGTCTCCGTGTTACAGCTTTATTCTATTAATAAAATCAAAACCTCTATAGAAGGCTCTCAACTAAAACCATATGGACTTAATTAATCGAGTGGGCCTTCGAAGACCCTCTCTTAATAGGCCTAAAACCTTAATGGGCTCTCATCCACTGTAGAAAGCGATAGACTTCTATCCTCCTCCTTCGATCGTTTTTCTCCGCTGCATTCGTGAGAGTGAAAATGGAGTCTGGGCTAAGCGAGATCGGAAGCACGAAGATGTTCGATGGCTTCAACAAAAGATACAAACACTACAGTGAGACACTTGGCTGTTCCATGATTTTCTCCATCTACTTCCCTCCTTCTTCTTCATCTTCCCGTAGATCCCCTGTATGCTATCTTCACTACTTTGATCTCAGTTTTAGTTATTTAGATCCATCTTCCTCTGTAAAGGTCTGATCTTTTTTGTAAAAGTAGACAAGGGTTTATCTTCAGCATCCATCTCGATGCTCTGTGTTTCGATCAAAGAAGCAGACTTTAAGTTTTGCATGTTTGTCTTTGGATTGGTTTGAACACGCTGGGATGCCAAAGTCTTTTTTTTTTTGATTGATAGGTGCTTTACTGGCTCTCTGGCCTCACCTGCACTGACGAGAACTTCATCATCAAGTCAGGAGCTCAACGTGCTGCTTCCACTCGCGGCATTGCTCTTGTTGTTCCAGATACTTCTCCAAGTTAGCCACTGTCTATAATGTCTTTGCGTTTTAATCTGATTTGGGTTGTAACCTCTCTTCCCTGATGGTTTTGATATTTGTAGGAGGACTCAATATTGAAGGGGAAGCAGACAGCTACGACTTCGGTGTAGGTATGCTGTGCAACGTTACATGCCTCTAGTTTACATTCCGACACAGTTTTTGTTCTGACTATGTTGTAGCTTTGAACTTATTGGTTGGATTTTGATAGTTAGTATTCAGGTTTTGCAATGAAGTTTTTTTCTTTCCTTACCTGTTTAGGAGCTGGATTTTACCTCAATGCTACTCAGGAGAAGTGGAAGAACTGGCGTATGTATGACTATATTGTCAAAGAGTTGCCGAAACTCCTGAGTGATAACTTTACTCAGCTTGACACAACAAGGGCATCTATCTCTGGACACTCCATGGGTGGGCATGGAGCTCTTACTATTTACCTGAAGAACCTCGATAAGTATAAGGTATTATTTTTCTGTATTGCTTGTGGCACTCCAATGTTGAATGCAATGCTTTGAACTTGGAAATTTGGAATGGGTGTGTGGATAATATGTTTCAGCATAAGATTTTTTCACTCGTTGATCATTTACTAAAAAGTGTATGTGCGTATGTGTGGCATTTTTCAGTCTGTGTCAGCATTTGCACCAATTGCCAATCCCATAAACTGCCAGTGGGGACAGAAAGCATTCACCAATTATCTAGGTGACAACAAGGCTGCTTGGGAGGTAATATAACCTTACTAGATTTGATTCTTTATGCATATAGCCGCCAAACTATATTGATTTCATTCTCTGCGTTTCTCTGAATCTCAGGAATACGATGCCACTTGTCTTATTTCAAAGTTCAACAATCTGTCTGCCACAATTCTTATTGATCAGGTATATACCCTATCACAGCATGGTCTTCTATGTCTTCACTTGCTGCTTATGAACACGCATGAGTAGTGTATTCATCCCCATGTGTCCTAAAACACTGTTTTGTTAAATGCAGGGAGAAAACGACCAGTTCTTCCCTGATCAGTTATTGCCAAACAAGTTTGAAGAGGCTTGCAAGAAAGTGAATGCGCCGCTCTTACTGCGTCTGCACCCAGGATACGACCACTCCTACTACTTTATTGCAACCTTCATCGAAGACCACATCACTCACCATTCTCAAGCTCTTAAGCTGTAGCTCACTCCAGTTGCTCGATATCATCATCCAGCATTGGCTTTGTCCACATATTAATATCAATAAAAGGAAGTGGACTTGTTATGTTTTGTGTTCAATAACTGTTTTGTGAGGTGTGTTTGTCTTCTATAATAAAAAGATCTTCAGTTCCATGATATTGGACCATTATAAGAGTCGAACATCATACATAGCCTTCCTCATTTAAAATGGCACAAAACAGAGATAGATATGTATAACCCTACTTAGTTACTAGAGCATCATACCTAGCTGATTGCTTTACAAAAGAAAGAAACAAAAAATAAGAATTTATCACTCTCTTGCTGTCTAGCTGAGCCGTTTAGAATGGACACTGGAAACTTTTACGTTTGTGATTTACAGGTTGGTGGCGGCTGCATGATAGCCTCTTTGGCTTAGAAAAGTTGGATGGGAGATAACTGTGTTGCCTTTTGGAAAATTCTGTGACCAGGTGCTAGAATTGCCAGAGGGTCATACGTATGTTTCCTCTTTGCAAACGTTTCCCATCTGTTTCCAAAGTGTGATCTCCACTCTCTTTGTGTCTCGTAATGGGGCAAGTACTGCTTCACGTTGATGTTTGTTGCTGAGCAGAAGTTAAGCACTCTTTGGTTTTGTCTCAAAAGGTACTCTAAGTTACTTGTCCCTGAGTTAGGATTTGGCACTGCAGAGGGTAGAAAGGCCACGAGGTAGAAGATATCTTCATCTGGAGTTATCAAAGATGTATGCTTATTCCATCTGCAACACACAAGAAAAGTGTTGGTAAATTTATTTATTTTCCAGAATCATTGGAAGAATATGCTCACTTACTTAGATTGATTCACTGGATAGATAAGGATAGGACCGTTGTTGTTGCTTGTGAGAATGTTGTTGAAAACTTCTGTGGCAAATTCAAAAATGCTGCTCTTGGGAATCAGGAGATTCAGCCAGGGATGTGGAACCTCCCATAACCCCTTTGCTCTCAGTTTTATCTCAGCTATATGCACACGGTCCAGAAACTCAATGTAGGGCACTTCAGATGAGAACAAAGTAGATGGAATATAACTCAACTCTGAAAGTAACTTCTCAGTTTCCTGCAGGGGAAACCGTTCCTGCGATGTTAGCATATCTAGAGAGTATATTGATTGTCTCCGTATTGCTTTCACATCTCACCTGAGGCACAGAGTTAACTTCTTCTGTGTTGAAGTATTTCACAATTTCTAGACAATAAAGAGTTTTTCCTTCTGACTTGAACTGGCTTGCTCCTATGGAATCATTGGGACTAAATGATGACCTCCAGTTATCGAGTAGGTCAGTTCGATTCACTGTCACAAACCCTTCAACATAGTCAAAACCATTCTTCTTGGTAATTAAATGTTCTTGGTCTCTTGAAAAGGCAGAGAAGTCTGAATAGAGTACCCTGATCCACTTCACCTATTAAAAACCCATACCCATGTGTCAAGAAACTGGTGCTTTATATCATATCCTATTAACCATGCTCAAGATGAAACTTTTACCATATGTGGTGCTGGTCCAAGAGCTATCCTTGCCCTGGTGATTATGCCAAACTGTCCAAGCCCTCCAAGAACACTGTAGAAAAGTTCAGAGTTTTGCTTCTCAGAACATGTCATGACTTCTCCTTTCCCTGATTCAATATGTGGAATAATATTTTTTATCTACTGCTCTTGTGTGCATTGCATGTTTTGCACATTAATGCCCTCATTGAGTAGTTTCAAAAACTATTTGAGTAAAGTATTTTTGAAGATATGCATATACTTTACAGGTGCATAAGATATTAACCATGAATGGAATACCTGTGACGATTTCTAGCTGGCAGACGTTGTTAATTTGGGGTCCATACTTGAAGGCTTGACCACTGATTCCAGCGTTAGATAGAGTACCTCCAACAGTGAGATGAAGGTAGTCAGTCCATGACTTTGGTGAAAGACCGTATTTTAGTGTCTCCCTTAGAATGTTGATCCATGATTCACCACCTGAGACATCAACATACGGCTGTTTCCCCTTGTGAATCTTGATATCAGGACTTCTAAGTGACTCCATGTTGATGACAACACCTTGATGAGCTAAAGCTTGTCCTTGAAGGGAGTGACCATGGCCTCTGGCTGCTACTGTAAGATTTGAGGTGGAGCCAAGATGTACTATACGCCTCACCATTGTTGAGATATCAGAAACTGACCTTGGATGGAGAATTGCCAGAGGTGGTAACTGGTATCTGTTGCCAAAGTCCTTGGACGCGTTGTGGACATCATTGAAGCTTATGTACCCCTCCAAATCTAGTGAGTCTAATGAGGAACGAATATCTGGAGGTAAATCTATTGGGGTGGTAACAGAATGATTGGAACAAAGATTGGTTCTACCTGGTATACAGCTTAGAACCAAGATCATGAAGATTCTGAGGAAACTCTTGTTATTTCTTCTTAAGGATGAGGTCAATCCCATTTTTACTTTCTTGAGAATAACTGAAAAGACTGATAGGGAGGATGATATGGAGGAAGTAGAGGTAAACTTGAGGTTTAGAGAACTCTCAAGAAAAAAAGAGAGAGTAGAGAAGAGAATTTAAAGGAAAGTTTTGGGCGGTACAGTCATATACTTGTACATGTTCACTATATAGCTGTAATGCCATTACTTTTTGTCTCTTTCTCTTAATTAAGGCATCTTTATGACGTTTTATTTTGTGTTGCATACTTTACATATGAAAGTTACTAAAATATATTTTGTTTTACTGCATAGTTTTTTCTTCTTGTTATTTTACTTTGTCTCTTGGCTACACTTAGTGTCAGAGCATGTACAGTAGGGCCCCTACTTGGGTCTCTCATGGTACTTGAGCTCAGTTTGTGGGATGAGAATCTTGCCCACCTCCCTCTACACTCACTCTAGTGACCTCATTGGATCATGCATATTGGACCATTTTTGCATCAGTTTATCTTGTCAGCTCTTGCAGTTTTTGTGTTTGACTATTAAGTTTGGAACTAAGTTACCCCTTAGGACCAAACATCAACATTGGCTACCATTCCTTTCAGGATGGATGCAGCAGAGCTGTTTGAAACACATTATGTGACCAAGAATTTTTTTGTTCCAGATTATTAGTAGAAAATAATAATCTTGTTGCATATCAATGTTTCCATGGTGCATTTCATGTGTCCTTCGCTTGCCATAAGTTTCAGCATGACATATTGAAGTGGGCATATAAAAGATTCTAGTCTTCTGTTGTTAATGGTGGTCCTCACATACCAAGTAAGGCCTTGTCATGATATTTCTTCAAGAGTAATTAAATCTTAGTTGTGATATGTGCTCTTTACTCAAAGTTATCATATTAAAAGGCTGGTTTATAGAGATTTTTTTTTTTTTTTTTTTTTTTTTGGACAAAGATGGTTTATAGAGAGATAAGTTGAAAAACCAATACTAGTGTGGTACTTTTTTTTTTTTTTTTTTTTGATAAAAACTAGTGTGGTACTTGCAACAAAGATATGTATAGTGTTGACTTTGTGGGTATGTGTTGTGTCTTCAAATCGTATACGTCATGTTCTTTTTGTTGTGTGATTGAAAGATGGCCTTGCATACACAGTCGGAGGCAAAGGCTGAACAATACTGTAATGTGGGTAGTCGAGTGACAGTTTGAACAAAGGAGGCACCGCGAATAAATTTATCAATTGATTCTGTTTGCTCATTTGAACAGGAGTGTTGTACACTGATAGGTTCATCTTTTTAACTTTCTTTATAGTAATATCAAGTGGCATCAAACAAATATAGTCGTAGGATATAATGACTAAACGAGTCTATGAGACAAAAAGTTTACAGTAGCCAATTATGTCAATAGATTTGCAGTGAATAACTACCCTTCGTCGTGTATCTGTCTTATGTGACTTGTGTGCAATTAAAACCAGTGGTCTAAGCATTATTACTTCTTTTTGAATCTCTTTTTTTCTTCATGGTGCAGTGTTACATTCTATTTGATTTATTATATTCTTTTATATATTCATGATTACACTGTCCCAATTATTGGGGGCATTGGCTAATTCATCTTTGTTTTTTTACGTAGCTCACAATACATTGGTCTATGTAGTGGACAATTATACAAAAGAAACAGCTGAAGATGAATTCTTCTAAGTGTTTAATGAGTTAATTAGAAATAAAGTATGTAAGAAATCTCATTTATCAGAAGTAAATCGGTTTGATTACATAAATGAAAGAAGGTTAACAATGTAGCGAGCTCGCTAACGAATCAGACTCGAAATATAAAGACTAGTAGGAGAATTTTGAATTCGAGTATCTATATTTATAGAATCTCTCTAAGTGCTTTGGGAGAAAAGATGGATTCTCACATCGTTGAATGAGGAGGCTTCCTTTTATAGATGAAATGACACTCCAAATACGACCGAGAAGAAAATTTGCCTTCCTTGTTGATGGCGTCATATATTTATTTCTGATTTCGATGAGATCATATATATTCGATGTGAAGCGGATGCTCCAGGCCCCGTCCCGAAGATATTTAATGCTCGCAGACTGTATCATTCATACTTTGTAGGCAGAGGCGGCCCTGGCCGAAAGCAGAGGAAACATGTGCTTGCGGCCGCCTTTGTAATAACTAAAATATCGGCCACTTTTTTTAAAACTCCGTGTTGGTCTAGTGGTCTACATGCATATTTTCTCAACACCTTATGGTGGGTTCTAATCCCTTCTCCTGCATTACATGCCACATTTTTTTTTGTTTTTGCTTGTAGCTCTTAAATTTGTAGGACAGGCTCTGTTTGTGGATTATCAGATATGCCTCTGCGCAAGTGGTCTTGCTCGTGTCAGCATCGCGCCTACATTACTATTGTACGCTTCAAGAGAGCAAACTCAACTTCAACCAGTGGTTCCGCGGAGCCACTGGTTATTTAAGATGGAATAAACTGCCTCTAATATTTTTTTTCAAAATTCTATATAAAACATAGAATAATTTCAATTATGCCCCTATGTTTATAGCAATTTACCCTTAGTACTTTAAATAATTTTAATTTTTCCCCTACAAAATATTTTTCTGCATCCGCGCCTGCCTCCAACAGAAACTTTTTTTACTGCACATGTAAGAAACTCATTTTTCTATGTTTAGACGTATGCATATCAGAGCGTCGTAGTCTAGTGGCACAAGCCTCTCTTCATGCTAAGCTTAACCGGTCAGTATCATGAATACATCAAGCTGTTTTTATTTATATATGAGTGCTATATTCTCCTATTTCTTGTTCTAGAGGATCAATGCATTATCAAAGAACAGCATGCAATTCAGTAGACCCCAAGTGAGTCCATTTCCGTACAGCAACATTATTGAACATTTAATCAACTTAGTGGCACTAAGCTGTTGTTTTTTTCTTTGTAAAGGTTTATTGTTCTGTGGGTGAATTCTTTTTAGTTGTTTATTTAGGCCTTGTCGAGTTTTTGCAGGTCTCAACGTAGTGTCACTTTCCACTCAAAAGTATCATTTATAATAATTCCACAGGTAAATCGCCGTGAAGATTGCAATAAAAAGATAGTTGGGGCATTAAGACTGTTTAAATGACATCATGATGCGCCCAATATGATATTAAACCACCACCATTGCCGCAAAAAAAATAAGGTTAGACTCCACAAACGTATTTAATCATTACTCTATGTGATACATGAATCTCAATTTCCATCTCGTTTTTTTTTTTGCCATTCTAAAAAACATTATGGCATAAATTGGATATAAAGTCGAAATATGCCAAATTACCGTCTAAGATCCATAAGTATTACATTATAATAGATAAATAGATATTTCAGTTTCAACTTGTTGATACTAGAAAAAGAGAGAAATGGTCCCAAGATAGAATGTTGAGGTGGTGATTGTGGAGTTGGGCTCATTGGCTAGTTCGTTGACATTAGGTTTCTCTTGTCTTCAATTATTATAGAGATACCTTTTTCTGCAGTGGTGGGTTATTTTCATTCTTTTGTTTCAGAAAACTATGTCTTCTTTCTCCTCCAGTTTTCATTTTTAAGTTCGAAATTTACTTACCAATCGCCTATATACTCGTATGTAGTTTCTAGACCATATTAGCTCCTTTTATTTCTGATATCAAATTGTTTTGGGGGTTAATTAATGCAAAGAGATCCTCCAAGCAAATCTTCAATTAATATATGCTTTTTACTTGTATAAAGTTATCTATTTACTATTTAGGGTAAGTAAACAAATTATGTGTCTATTTAGGGGAAGAAAACAAATCAGTTTGTCTATTAATGAATGTGTTTTAGCCTACTAAAGTTTAGCTCAAAATGTTCCTGACATTCACTGTATAACTTTTCATTTAAACTTTCTTTCTCAAGTTGTATAGAATATACATTCAAATGTTTGCCATAGTTCACTAAACAGAAAAAAACCTTATAATAGTTTGATTTTAATATCAAAGATTTGCTCTCAGGAATGAGTCTCATCGGCCAAACCCAAGCCGGCTTAATGGAGAGGGCAAACAGTGCACCACCTGCAATGATGTTAGAATATTTGATAACAAAAAGGGTTCAAATATCCATTTTTCTCTCATAACAAGGGTCCAATTTTTTTTGTTATATTTATGATGTTGAATTTAGAAAAATATTTAAACGACATGGTCAAATTTTTTTAAAACCTAATAACTTTAATTAAATTGTTTTAAAATTATATATTCTTCTAATGATAACTTGACAACATTATTAAAATTAATTAATTATAGGGTCTAAGAATATTTTTTGGCCCAAGGACCCTTCGTCTTGTTGAGCCGGCCCTGGTTAAACCTTGCATTAACCCTAGGACATATTTATAAGATTGTGTTTTGCTTTTCTATGCATCGATTGGTCTAAATGTATTTTATTTTATTTGTAATGTATACTTTATTAAAAAACTGAGAGTTTATTTACAAGGGTTTATTTGCTATCTAACCAAATTTTGAAATTGAATTAAGCATATGACATTGATTTTGACATTATTAACAAACTAACATTCAGCTCACATTTTGTCCGATTATACCCTTACTAGTAGCAAGTACCTGGTCATAAAAAGATAGAGTGGATGACCGATGACGTCGATGATTTTTGCTATAGACATAAGTGAGTCACTACTATTTACTATCAAATCTTGTAATGAAGACACATTATACATTTATTTACCACAAACATATTTATTATAAATAGAATAATAAAAAACAATATATAATCTACAAGTCTGTGGGTGACTAAGAAGAAGATCAAATTGAGTTTGAAATTCTTATTTTATTTTGTAATATGAAAAACATTGTTATATTCTATTTAATAAAATTAGAATAGTATTGAATTTTGTATACGAAATAAAAATGATCTGCCACTACAAATTGAGTAAGTTGCTATTCAATTTATAGACTCCACTCAAACTTTCTGCATACTAAATCCAACTCAACCTTAGATACTAAACTTTAGACCTTATAACCTCACCCCACTCTCTAAATACTAAAATCTAAATCACAATCACTAAATCTTAAACCCAAATATTAAATCTCAAATCCAAATATCAAAATTTGAAAATAATGCATAATATTTAGTAATGTTAAACTATACTATATAAATATAAATTATAGAAAAGAATTAAACTCAAAATTGGTAAGAATAGATTTGTCAAATAATCAAATTTATGGAAGAGAAGACAATGGAAGCATTGAAAGAGAGGCAACAGATGAAGTTGACAATTGCATATATGGACAGAATTAAAGATTCATTGTTTCCTATCAAATCACCAAAGATGCCAACGTCACACAGTTATTTACCGCATACTTCCTTTATAAGATATAGTATGGACTCTCTAGGTCCATTTCATTTGTATACGTAAATTAATAACATCGCACGTCATATAAAAAATAAATATGGAATACCGAATTGATAGATAAATAATATAAACTCTTATAAATAGAATAATCTCCACTAGTCCACTATATAGTTTTTATTAGTTTACCGTGTTCAACATCTGTTACCCATATTTGACTTTCAATAATATAACCATAATATATTATTATTCGTAAATACTTAGTTTTGATTAATATGTATAAACCAATCGTTATATAAAAATGATACAACAACAAAATATAACAAATATTTATTTATTGTACATCCATATTTATATTCTACTTTCACCAAATAGAATAGTACAATACAAATAGTATATTGCAACGAAATGACCGGATGTGGAGTTGATGAAGTAATTAAAGAGAAGAATAGGAGGCAAATGAGATGATCTGGTTTGTAGAAGAACTGGTGCTCGAGTTGATGATGGAGGAGAATAAACCACCATGGAAGATGGAGGAGAAGAAGAGACCGTGAGAGGAAGTGAGGACACATGGATGGAGATGGTGATGGAGAGAAGATGGTGGCAGCGATGAAACAACTGGTTGTGGTGCTAATTTTACATGCGGAATAATAATAAACATAATACATATTGTATTTCATTTATATTTTATATGTACATAATAGTATTAAATAAAAAAAAATCATTTATTCCAATTAACTTTTACTAACTTACGATGGCGGAGGAGAAGTGTGTGATAATGGATGAGGAGTAAGTTTTTTTGTGTTGGTATAGTAGGCGATAGAGAATAAGAAACAATGGAAAGAGGTGAGAAGAAAACATATGACGGCGAGGATGTAAGTAGATACGGTGGCGACAAATGATGATGGTGATGGTTGTGCTGGTTGTACATGTATAGGTGATTGAAGCTATGTGACGTAGGTTTATATGTTCGTCGTATCAGAAAAAATCAGAGATCTAAAATGGAGATTAAGAAACAGAAAAGAAAAAGAAAAGTTATTATGAAAGGGTGTGTGTTTCTTTAATGGACACGAGTTATTTTTAGAATATAATATTTATTTGTTTATTTTTATTTTTTACAGATTTTGTCGGTTATAATAGAGGCTAATATGATAACATTACATAAAAGACACGGGATACAGTGAAAGAATAGGGTTTTGG
This sequence comes from Brassica oleracea var. oleracea, assembly GCF_000695525.1. Taxonomy (NCBI): domain Eukaryota; kingdom Viridiplantae; phylum Streptophyta; class Magnoliopsida; order Brassicales; family Brassicaceae; genus Brassica; species Brassica oleracea. Next base: position 13,897,085 of record NC_027750.1, on the reverse strand, counting down.
CAATGGATTGAATTATAATTTTTATGGTGGTCAGGCAATTTTCCTATTTACAAACGAGTGGAAAAAGAATAAGGAACAAGATGAAACTTGCTTCACTCTCTTTATGATTTGGCTTCTATTAATAAATATTTTTTTTGAAACAAATTTACGATAAATATATCTTTTATATACTAAATCACAAGTCACTAAACCAATAAAAATCTGACACATATTCCTATATTTTGCAAAAAAAAATCAAAAATAAAAGAAATTAAGCAAAACCTTACATTCCTAGATTTTCTCATTCCACTATCTCAATCGGTTTAAGCTTTTTTTATATAACTTGCAAACAACTAACTTCATCTCTCCTATCTCCTTTGGTTTCTTTTTTTTTTTTTTTTTTTGCTAAAGAATGTGGATGAGCAACAATCAGATCGTCAACCAGAAAAAAAGAATCTCCTATTGTTTCTATCTCCTATTGTTTCTTCTTCTCCAACTTATTTTCTGTTTTGAGTGAAAGAAAAAAATGCATACAATAATTTTTTCTGAACTTAAATTTATTCAGATTCATTTTTATTCTCATTTTGACAATTTCAAAGCTCTTTTTGCATGATTCAGGTTGAAGATATACTCAAGTATACTCATGTTTCAAAGTTTAGCTCTTTAACATGGAAATATTCAAAGGTAACAGTAAGTATTTCAAGTATACATGAATCTAATAAATACAAACTGGGTATTTATAAATCTGTTTGTTATGGTTTAACTATTTAACAAATATGTTTTCTTATGACATATTAGAAATTGATGCATTTAAACACCTGAAGTGCTGCATTTAAACACGAACAATAGCACTAAAACTAACACTTAGTAAAAAAATTAGAAGTGCTACATTTAAAAACTAACACATAAACTATAGAAAAAACACCAACACAAAAATTGCTTCTAAACGTTTTGTTTTAATGCAGAAGTTCTAATTTTAGGTTATCGTTTTATCCAATGTTTAGGTTTTATAAAAATTAAAACATAATAAATTTAAACAGTTAGGGATAAATTTAAATGCCAGCTGAAACTGCCCGTGTGTAGCACGGAGGCGATATACTAGTATACACTAAACTGCAAACGTAAATGCTAGCAAACAATCGTTCTCTTAGGCTCACAACAAATAAGTTTTATTCACAACTAATAAGTTTGAAATCACATTTAAGTTAAGAATCTAAGCTCTAACCTTTTTTGGGGTATGTGTTATCGCTGTATTTTATGTTACACGTAGATACAAAGCTATTTCTATTGATCATATAACATATTATAACGATTTTACAAAGAAAATTATTATAATTGCATTAAGGAAACACTAATAACAATTATTATTATTATTATTATTATTATTATTATTATTATTATTATTATTATTATTATTATTATTATTTATTCCCAGTAAAAATTAATGGTATATAAATATATTATCATGATCCACGATTTGCGACTTAGGTGTGTATTAACACATAAGTGATAGGTATGATTAGTTTTTTGGGTGCTATTTAGGCATTGTATTTAGCCCCCCATAGGAGTAATCAACAACAACTATACTGCACATAACCTTTTCCTTAGAGCGAGAACTATTCATTAAGATTTGTTAACGATCATTTATTTAAATTGTTATATAAACGTAGCACTCATGTTCTTGTCTTCTTAATAATATATTCAAGGCAAACAAGCTATATCATTCGATTGTTTTGTTGGAGGATCAGGAAACCAAAAGAAGACCAATTCAGTGAACAAAAAAAAAAGCTTTCATATATTAATAATAAATTTTGTGGTTTATGTCCAAAGCACCATATTATACATCTAATCACCTTTTTCTCTTTTCTTGTGGAGGATGATTAGCTAGCTATTGTATTATGTTTATATGAAAATACATATCTTCGTATAAGCGTACATCCACATGAAATAAAAGATGTATCAAAGAATTTTATATACGGAGTTACGGGCTATTTGTTGGTGCTTTGTATTAGAAGCTTATATAAGAAAAAAACATAATCAAATGTATTGTTTCTTATTTTATTTTATTTTTTTTAGCAAAAAAATATCTATTGCAATATCATGAAATAACTCCACGCGTAATTAATCAACTAGAATCTCATGGTACAACCTATACTTAAAATTCATGTAGCTAGTTTAACAATCATGTCTAAACACAAGGGGGATAAGCTTCAAATATCACTATACAGTTATATATAAAATAGGGTAACCATTTATAAAAAAAATAATCTTAAATAATTACTAGTTAAGACTTAAAAATATCAACTATCTACTCAAAATTATTTTACTTAATTAGAACTTTTTCTTTATGGGGAATTAAGTTGAATAGCCAAGAAACTTACCAAAATTAAACAAGCAATCATAAAAATAGGTTAGAACATTTTGTGTATAATATATACTAATTACAAGGTTGCCTTTGACATATAAAAAAATATATATACATTCTTCTTTTTACTTTTAATTCTAGTTTACTCCCTTTCATTTTACTTACATCCAATTTATAAGAAAAAAAAAATAGATACAAAAATCACGATTTTGTGAAAAATATGTTTCACATATACCATATTTTAATATTTTTAAAACAGATTTAAAATCTTCAAAATTAATAATCACAATTGTTAAGACGTAAGTATTCCTTTTATAAACCATAATTTAATTAAAATATATTTATATACCATTAATTTTTTTATATGAAACATAAAAATAAAAATATATTCTATTGTTTTTTTTGTCTATAAGTTTTTGGGTTTGGGGTATAATTAATTTTTTAGTGATATATATTTTGGATTTTCAAAATAAAATACTATTTATTCTAGTCTATTATGTATTATATACTAAATGAGTGGAACGGAAACAAATTAGTTTTGTCAAGTTAAAAAGAATTAGAAAAGTGGAAAAGTAAAAATCAAACAAAAAACTAATGGAAGGGCCGGGAATCACAAGCACACAAAAATGAAATGATATTACATAAGCAGAGAATTACAATATTTTTTCTTGAGAAATAGAATAGAAATTAAGGAATACTATTGCATGTCTGCACAAATTAACTTTCTAAACAACCTAAATATCAAGTAGATATTTCATAAGCTTTTGTTATACAGTCAGTTAGCTATTTTTTAATCTACTTTTCACTTTTTCGGAAAATGCATTTTTTTTTTTAAATTAGCATTCACAACACTTTAAACTTTCAAAGATTTCGGTTAGCACTTTAAACTTTCAACCTGACATTTGTATCACAAAAACTTCAACTTCACTATGTGAACAAGACTATTCATTTACGGTAAAAAGTGATGATGTACCAGTTTTTAATAAATAAATAAATACATAAAAATAAATAAATACATAAAAATCAATAATATCAGAAAAATAAATAAAAAATAGAGAAATAAATATTTTTATAAATAATCGTAATTTTTAAAATGTTTTTACATATTCAAATAATTAAATTTAAATTTTTATAAAACTAAAAGAATATTAAAATAATTTTTAAATTGGTTAAAATTTAAGAAAATTAAAATGTCGTTTAAACAAAATCAAGTAAAACTTTTAAACTTATCAATAAGTAAATTCAAACCTTAAGAAAATTTCAATTTTAAAAATTCAATGTTTATAAGTTTTTGAAAATTTTAAATTTCTTAAGGTTTGAATTTTTATTTATGTGTATTATAAGTTTAATAATTTACTTGATTTTAAAAAAAAAAATTAAAATTTTAGTTTTCTTTAATTTTATACAACTTATAAAAGTTATTTATAATTTATTTTAGTTTTAGAAACTTTAAAATTATTTGAACATGATAGACCTTTTTTTCAAAAAATTATGAATTAATTTATTTGACTTTTTGAAAAAAAAATCGAATTTTTAGTTTTATTTTGTATTTAACTTTTCTTATTTTATTTAGTTTTAATTATTATATATTCTTCTTATTTATTAATAAATTGGCACATCATCACTTTTTCCTATAAATGAATAATTTTGGTTGATGACAAAAAAAAAAAAAAAAATTGGTCATATTTTAACTTGATGAACAAGTAAGTCAAGTTGAAAGTTTTTTGTGATACAAATGTCAAATTTAGAATTTAAAGTGGTCGTCAAAAACTTCTTAAGGTTTAAAATGTTAAAGAATACAATTTTGAAGAGTTTTAATCTGATTTTCTCTTTCTTTTTCGAGTTTTATATATACATGATTATTTCTTGTATGTTACATCTTCATTCATCACATACTAAAATATTAAACAGTTAACCTATCAAGAAATTCATAAGTGCAAATGTTAATCGTTATCTCATATATATATACACATAACATATGGTTAAGTTCTTATTTATAAATAAAAAGTCAATGTTTTTAATAAAAGTAATTCGCTTAAAATCTCTTAACTTTGTTTAAAATCTAAGTGCCCATAAAATATTTAGTTGTAGAATAGTGTTCCATATGTTTCTTTTCTAACTAGATATGGAAGAAAAAGATGGCTGGCTTGTCAAAAGCATGATTAAAATAAACCCCATTCTTCATCAGATTATGTTTTTTTTTTCTCCCGTTGGAAACTGTATTTGGATCCGAAGAGGTAAAATTTCAATGTAAATTTGGCATAATTCCTTCCTAAATCATAGGCCTGGGCATTTTAACCTGGACCCGAAAACCCGATCTGGAACGGATCAAAAAATACCCGACCCGGATCCGGATTTTACAAGTACCTTTTGGGTCTAATTTTTTTTTATCCGAATAGACCTGGAACCGAAAGGAACCGATCCGAATAGATCCAGATCCGAAAAGAACCGATCCGAATAGATCCGACCCGATAAAAACCGATTTGTACACAACTTAAAAACATGTATATCTAAAACTATGATGTTTTTGTGTTCTATTTTATATATATTATTTTATGATTTAGTTGAAATATCTTTTGTTAACAATATTTGTTATTATTTTGTAATATTTTTTAAGTATTATGAAGCTTTAAAATGTAAAATTTAGAGATTAAAAATGTTTTATTTTAATTATTAATAGTTTCATTTAAGTTATTTTGTAAAATTTTAGATATATATGACAAATATCAACTAAATTTGATGGAATTGGGTATGTCATGTCTTTTTCAAATTATAAATACCCGAACCCGATCCGGACCCGATATGGACCCGAAAAATTATGGGTATTTTATAGGTATTTTAATTATAGATCCGAACCGATCCGGACCTGAGAAGAACCGACCCGAAACCCGAACCAAAAATTTCTAAGTACCTATTGGGTCTAAATATTTAGGATCCGAAAGGAATCGGCCCGAACCCGGCCTGAACGCCCAGGCCTACTAAATCATATTGGTTTAATCACACTAGTCAAACTCAATAGATACAGCTTTATAATTATTTAGTTGACCTAATAGTTTTCAAAATTCTTTATATTTTAACCCAAAATGTCTTCTTCTTTTTTATAGTCAAAATTTCATTTTATTATTCAAATAAGTGGTAGTCTAGATAGTTATACCAGAATAAAACAATCAACCAAAAAGTTTCTTATGAAAAAAATTAACATTTATATCTAATGAATCATCATTTTCATTATGGACTCGAAAAATATATGAAATCTTGAATGATGAAATTTTTTTGTAACAATGCTATCTCTTTCATCTTTGTTGAAAATTTTGGTCATGTCTAAAGTTCCGTAATCATGGTGATCAAGTCCTTGTAATCCTATTTTTGATAGGTATAATTTTGTCCGAATTAGTGCTTTTAACTTTGAATGCAAAGAGATCTCTCGTCTTTTTAGATTTCTTGTACTTATTAGCTGAATTTTTCCAAACATGTCTTTCCAAATCCAACCACAACCACTGAATTGCAATGTAAAAGTTTATGAGCCATCTACCAAAAATATGTTCTCTGGCATATAACTTGTGAACAATTAATATATTGTGGTTCTGTCGCTATAGTAGCTGCTGCACTTGCTGAGAACTAAGCTTGACAGTTTCATTCAGCATGTCTAGTCAGAACTGAATTACCATAACGTCTGTTATTATTAATAAGGAGAGAACTTTGACATTTATGTGGTACAACCTAGTCACGAAGGGGTATATAAAAGCAGAAGTTAAGTTTTTATATATATATACATAATTTTGAATGCAAAGAGAAAAAAGAGGTTTGAAATGGAAATGAAGCCCAAGGCCAAATGATCCCTTAGGTTCATGACAATGACTATCTTCGGCACGCGCAACTTCAAGAGTTGAGAAACTTGCACATCACTAGGAAAGCTACATCTCTACAGAGAAGCACCATTAGAGAGTCTCCTGCAACAACTCAGGAACTGTTTTCAATGTCTTAGAGAGTAAATCAGTTTGTGACAAATCAGTTTCCATTGGACCCCATTGAATAATATGGGGAAAGATAAGCATTTGCATAAAGTTTGTAACACAATCATTTCAGAGGCATAATGTTACACCCCATATAACAAGTTTTGTCTATAATTAAGGTCAAGAAAAACTATTAAATTAAACTAAAAACAATGATCATATGTGAACGAATAATTTAAAGCTAAGCTCGTGTGTTAGTGGGACACAAACTATAACAGTAAAAATGAGGAAATATTAGTAAAAGGAATAATAATTACCTCGTAGAACAATATCTGACGGTGTAGGGACATTCAAGAAGATATGTTTTGAGTGATTTATTGAAACCTGAGAGAAATAAACGAGTCAATTTGATTAACAAGATTCAGAGTATAGATCCTATGTGATATTAAGTTCAATGAACTAGTAAATCTTTAAAATCTTATATTAGAGTGAAGGTAAATCTTTGAAAACAATGACTGATCAAGCATCAAGTCCCAAGTATTTCAAACGATAGCGACAAGTGAGTAATGGTCTATATTGAGGGTTATAGAACATAGAAAAGGAAATTATCTTATCAAGCTCTCTTCACGTGGTAAGTGGAGCCAATTCCTCACCCACTGCACTATATAGAAAGTAAGTAAGTAACATGAGTAAGAAAAGGACTTAAGATAACGCGAAAAGACATCTAAAAGACTTAGAAATTGAGCAGACAAAGTCTAGGAACCAGAATTGAAGTAGAAGAAGAGGAACCATCAAGTCTATTATCTCAATGGCTGAGCTTGAAAGTCTCAAACAAAGTGGAACCACTTTAGTAGAAAACAAAGTCACGAGCCATATGCAGTAAGGCCCCTCCTCTAAGCCATGTCTCGGCATGCGCCACGTGGATACTAATATGATACGGTAGGATCAATATCTTTGACCGACTCAGTTGACTGATAGTTACCACTCACCAAAAAACTAACGATAATGTATGAGAAAAAAAATGTATGAGAAAAAAAGATTGTGGGGTTGGGCAACTTTTGAGACATCAGAAGAAACTAATACTGTGGAGAAGAAGGAGAAAAAAGTGAGTGAAAGTAAATCAGGAGCAGTAAGGTGTAAAGATTTCTAAAGCCTGAACTGTGACTTTTTGTATGTCACGTACGTTTCAGAACTATGCTAAAATATTGTCAGATCAGATAATCTATTGAAACATGGTAGAGAGGCTAAAAACGTCATACTTGTAAGAGAATCATGTCAACCAAGCGCTCGTAGCTTGGTGGTAAAGGAGGTACGGCTGTACTGTCCGCCACCCGGGTTCGAGCCTTGGCCACAACGGATTTAACATCCCTTCCGTTGGGGCGCTGGACCCCTTTCGGGGGGATAGTCGGAAATGTGGCTGCCCAGATACCAGAGTTATCAAAAAAAAAAAAAAAAAAAAGAATCATGTCTATTCAGAAACAATAAAACCCGTATATTTGTATGAAAAGAGAAAACATAAATGCACTAGGAAAAAAAAATAAATGTGGTCAACTCAACTAGAAAAGCATCCTAGTCAAAGCTTACAGCATCTCTATCCATTACTATTTTTATCTTTATAATCAGTGAAATTGTTCCAGTACATCTCTATTTATTCTTCTATAATAGAAAATGCTATTTTTCTTTTATAAATAGGAAAATAAATAACAATTATCTATTTTTTACTCTATAATTAGAAATTGTTATTTTAGAGCAATACATTGGAACAAACTTCACCCTTATTATAAAGGTTTTCTATTTTCGAAGTAAAAATAGTAAAATACATACGAGATTAGGTGAGAGCTCACATGATCAAGTGCCGTTTGGAACAGAACTACAGTTACATGTTATGTATGGCTATGTTATGGTAATAAAAAAATGGTTATGTTATAGAGTTCTTCTATTTTAAAAGTAAAAATAAAAAATTACATTCAAGATGATTAAAAGGTGAGAGGTCACATGATCAAATGCCGTTTGGAACAGAACTAAAGTTACATGTTATGCATGGTTATGTTATGGTAATAGAGAAACGGTTATGTTATGGGTTTTTTTTTCTGCTAAAACGGTTATGTTATGGTTTCGGGCATGGAGTAAATAAAATGTTATCCATATCAATTTTGAAGAGGATCACTCCTGAGTGGATTAATAAAAAAAGGATTTTCTTACCTAGAAGCAAAAAAAAATAAATAGAACAAGTGACAAGTATATACAAAAATAAAAATTGGACTATAACTATTCAAAAGGCCTTCTGACTACATTCTACAAGATTGGCTGCATTAAGATAAGAAAAGGAAACAACATATATAAATATACAAACTGATTTTTAAAGCTACTACACATGAATCATGAAGTGTTAGACGTTAGATAGTGTATATGCTGAAGTGAATACCCCATGCGTGTATGAACAATATAAATGGAAAGCCCATCAGAAAGGCCCAATTGAATGAATCCGGGTCCAACACGGGTCAACCCGTTTCAAAGAAGTTTTTTTTTTCTGATTCGGCTTTTCGCTTCCTCTCTGTTTTGCTACTTACTCCCTCTCAAGCTTCTTTCGATTCAAAAGTCTCTGCTTTAGCTTCTGGGTATCGACGAGAGTAACGTGATTCGGAGACTCAAGGTAAGCCTACAATCCCTTCCTCGATAAATCTCCTGATCGCTGTTGAAGTTCTAAGCTTTATGGACGAGCTGTGGCAATGAAGCTTGAATGCTATGCCTGCTAACTGTTTGTTTAAATTCCCAAGAGAGTACTCATCTTACCCTCTTCATGAGAACTGATCTGAAACTCTTCTGTGTTTTCATTCTTTGTTCCAGTGTTTTGTCTAGAATTTCTGTTTCGTTGGTGTGTTCTTTAAGGAACATGGAACACGACAATGTAGGTAATGTTTCAGTTCTTATTACTCAAATCACAGCAGCTTTCATACTAATAAATCGCCTGGAACTGAAGCTGCTGTGATAAGCAACCGGCGACACAAAACATAACAGCCAAAAAAAAAGAAGAAAAAGGAAGGAAATTGCAGATTTTCATAGCTTAGAAGGAAGAAGAATGAGAGAGTCATTGTACATCATAGCAGCTCATGCTAACCTCGTATCTCAAGTAAAGTATGAACCACAAGAAGGCTACCTCCCTCCTGGCCACTGCATCATACGACATGAAAGTCAATGTATATCCTTGCCTTAGTTTTTGTTTCTTTGTTAATCAATCTTCTGTTTGATTTGCTTATAGTTTGATTCTACCCTTTCTCCCAGATATGGTCAGACAGAGATTTCTCGCTTGTTAGAAGCTTAGCAGGACACGAGTCAAAAGTTGCCTCATCAGATAGCTCGTGTATAGCAACTGTATCACGTGACCGTACCATCAAGCTTTGGAAAAGCAGTAGCAACGAAGAGGAAGAAGAAGGCGGAGAGACAATTGACATAGACTTATAATGGTATCGATTTGTAATCTTGTTGTGGATTATCCAGACATAGGATGATGATACATTGTCTTTGAAAATTTTGCCATGACGGTCAACAAGTTTCCCTGAGATACTATTTGACAACATGTTAAGAAAAGAACGGAGAGATGGGATCTTCTAAAGACTCTTCAGGTTGCAGGTTTATTTGTACCAACCAGATTAAAGTGTCGAAGTACGAAATAGAAGGCTCAGGCTAAAGCCTGTAGTAGAAACAAAGCAGAGTATCACAAAAACAATATCGATTAATTATTTTCTTTCTATAAAATGGTGTTCTTCATTGGCTCTTCTAGGTTTACTCTCACAACTCAAAAATAAATCTTATATGTTTTTGTAGCTACCCAATAACGCATGTTTTACATGTTTAGATCATAATTATATATCGTATATAGTGAACGGAACTCAACACCATCAAAAGAATAATTATTTTTTTGAACTGAAAAAAAAAAAAGACAACTGAATTATTTTCAATAGATAAACACACTTGAACAAGAGTCAATCAACTATTACTTTCCACCATCACCATGCATACCAAACTCGTTATGCTGAGATAGTGGTGTGTGTATACCAAACAAACCACATATGTTCTGAACGGCGTATTTTAAAACTAGTTTGAAAATGACGTTGAATAGCACGAAACTCGCAGACATGATAAAATTCCCACGTAAAAATTGTTTTGAAAATTAATATTTAATCTAAACCCATTAACTCATCATAGTGGCAACCAAGTGTATATACCAATACAAATAAATAAACAAAAGGAAAAGAAAGGCACTACGGTTCCATTCAGACGAAGGCTGGCGTATGAATGTGTGTATATATACACTAATCTACGGTGGTGCATAAACATATCATTGTATTTTCACCGATCACAGAAATTTAAAGAGATAGAAAAATATGGGAGTGCACTTAGGCAACTATTGTTATGTGATGATAATAGTGTTGGTATTGGGAAAAGAAGTGAGAAGCCAGTCTTTAAAAAATGGTTATTATTCATCTTCATGTCCAAGAGCTGAGTCCATAGTAAGATCCACTGTTGAATCTCACTTTGATTCTGATCCCACCATCTCTCCTGGCTTGCTAAGGCTTCATTTCCATGACTGTTTTGTCCAGGTTCTAATACTTATTTAATCACAATCTCCTTTGATCATAATTTAGTTATACAAGTCAAACTGATTAGTTGAAATTTGACCTATTATTAGGGTTGTGATGGATCAGTTTTAATCAAAGGAAAATCTGCGGAGCAAGCAGCTCTAGCTAATGGTGGTCTTAGAGGGTTCGAAGTGATAGATGATGCGAAAGCACAACTCGAGTTAGAGTGCCCAGGAGTTGTGTCATGCGCCGATATACTTGCACTTGCTGCTCGTGACGCTGTTGACTTGGTATGCAAGTTTACTAAACCTAAGTTTTAAGGTTTTAATTATTCCTTTGGAAGATTCTTTTGTATTGATTACGTATGGTAACAGAGTTCTGGACCAAGCTGGCGAGTTCCAACGGGTCGTAAAGACGGTAGAATCTCGTTGGCATCGGAAGCATCGAGTCTACCTTCACCATTTGACTCCGTTGCAGTTCAAAAGCAAAAGTTTGAAGCTAAAGGGTTGGATGCTCATGATCTAGTTACTCTACTTGGTATGTTTTATTTATGAGTTATTCTTGGGTTCACCCCCTAGGGTGAACCTTTAGGTTCACCAACCAATAGAAAATTGTCATTTTAAATCTAGTATCTTTTAATTAAGGAAATTAAATAACTTGCAAATTATATTATCTTTTCAAAATAAAATTTAAAAATAAATAAAAATAATATATAAAAAACGAATTCAAAAAAAAAAAATGTTGTCAACAAAACACTAAACCCTAAGCTCTAATACTAAACCCTAAACTCAAATCCTAAACCCTAAATCTTTGGGTAAACCCTAAATCCTTGGGTAAACCCCTAAACCCTTGGAAAAACACTAAACATGTTGTCAACAAAACACTAAACCCTAAACTCTAATCCTAAACCCTAAACCCTTGGGAAAACCTTAAACCCTTGGGTAAACCCTAAACCTTTGGGTAAACCCTAAACGCTTGGGTAAACCCTAAACCCTTAGGTAAACCCTAAACCCTTGGAAAAACACTAAACATTTGGATAAATTCTAAATTATAAATCTTAAACACTAAACTCTAAATCTTAAAAATAAATATTTTTTTAAAATAATATTTTTTTAGAACTATTGTTATTTTTATTTATTTAATTTTTTTATTTTTTATTTTAAAAGCATAATATAATTTGGCAAGTTATTTTGTTTCCTTAATTAAAAGATACTAGATCTAAAATGACAACTTTCTATTGGTTGGTGAACCTAAAGGTTCAACCTAGGGGGTGAACCCAAGAAAAAGTCTTTATTTATCTCTCTATTTTGTTATGATATTTATATGGGCAAATTTTGTAGATAGCACAGAAATAAATTAAGAGAAAAATAGTATAAAGAAGAAAAATTTCTAAACCAGCACTAACTAAAGAGCAAAATGACTGACTAAATTACTGAAAACCGTAAACCTTTACCTTAATCTCACTATCTAAATACTAAACACTAATCAATTCAAATCCATATATGAAATATTTTTTTTTTAATTTCTCCGTGCGCTATTTTTGAATAAAAATATGTTTTATTGCCATCTTAGGATATTTCTCTATTTATTTTGCACTCATATATACACGTACAAAATAATTATATTAGTTTCGTTTTCCTTAATATTATTGACGTTTATAAATTGATAGTTCATTTTATGAGGGCATGCAGGTGCACACACAATAGGACAAACGGACTGTCTCTTTTTCCGTTACCGTTTATACAACTACACGGTGACCGGAAACTCGGACCCAACCATAAGCCCATCGTTTCTTACGCAGCTCAAGACTCTTTGTCCTCCCAAGGGAGACCCATCGAAACGCGTTGCTCTTGACATTGGCAGTCCATCAAAATTCGATGTAAGCTTCTTCAAGAACCTAAGAGACGGTAACGGCATTTTGGAGTCGGACCAACGGCTTTGGTCGGACTCCGAGACAAATGACGTGGTGAGGAAGTATGCGAGTACTATTAGAGGTTTGTTAGGGTTAAGGTTTGATAAGGAGTTTGGTCAAGCTATGGTTAAGATGAGTTCCATTGAGGTAAAGACAGACGTTGATGGTGAGGTCAGGAAAGTTTGCTCTAAGATCAACTATTGAGTAGAACATATAATATATAAATAATACCAAATGCATGGTAGCAAGGAGTGCTTTGTATAAATGTCGACAAGTTCGACCCTCATGCTTGTATGTTTAACTTCTCATCACTGGCCAAATAAAATTTTGGACCAAAGGTCTGAAATTTCATGTAATAAAAATATATAGAAATGTTTTCTCTAGTTTAAATTTTTAGCTACTCAATGTTCCATCATCGTAGATGGAGTAGTTGTTATATGTTTCAAGAAAAACAAATGCACAATAATATCGATATTTTGAAGGATAAATCTCATAGATAACACTAAAAACTTTTTAAGACAAACAATACACATGAGAGAAAATTTTAAATTATCACACTAAATAACAAAAAAAAAAACTAAATGCATAAACTTTATACCATAGTTTTATCCTACCTATAAATATGAAACCCTAAACTATAATCATTAAATCATAAATTTAAATATAAATATAAATTATGTTATTGTATTATTTATTATATTCTAAAATTTATTTTTAACTAGATACATACATATTTATTTTCTATATTTAAATAATATTATTTTGAAGATGTTCTTTTCTACATACTCTTTTGGGTAATTCTCCTAAATAGACTATTTTTAAGTTTTGATCATAAAAATAGACCACAAGGAGAAAAATGACCATAATGTTTCATTTAATAGGTAAAAGGACCCTAATACCCTAGATATATAAAAAAATAAAAAAATAATAAAAAAATAATAAAAAAATAAATTTTTTTCTATAGTTTTAGATTATATGTTTTCAAATTCGAATTTTTTATAAAAAAAAAATTAAAAAAAAAAAATTTCCGAAATTTTGTTTTATTAGTTTTTTCAAATTTTCTTTTTTGTAGTTCGAAAATACTTTTTGAAACTATTTTTAAAATTTTATTTTCAAATTTTTAATATTTTTTTTATTATATAAAATTTTAAATCTCAATCTCAAATCTCACTCTTAAGTCTAAACCCTAAAGTTTAGATCAGTTGAAGAGAGATGTACGTGAAACCCTCTCAGGCCCGCTTCCCAAGGTGCGCCGTTCAGATGGATCTCTTCTGCCCTAGCTCCGCTGCTCCTTCCTCCTTCCTCTGAAGCAGCTCTGCTCTCTCTCCATGGTCTTGATGGTGACTTCTCCTCCATCGTGTATCAGGCCTCCCCTAGATCCGCCGCCGTTACCGTGTAAGCCCCCTCCGCTTGAAGCTTGCTCTCTAATCATCTTTCCGGAACCTCCAGACCCTACACCTCGCTCCTCTACACATCCTCGAACCTTCCGTCAGTTCACCGGTTCTTGTGGTTGCAGTTACTCCTTTAAGTTTCTTTGCAACGACCAAGGGTTTAACCAGTTCTGTTTTCGTATCATTTGGAGTGCGAGTTTCTACTACGTGTAGATTTCAGTCCAGTCCCCCTTTCCAGATCGGGCCATGGTTTCTCTTTGTAGGAACCTCTCTTCGTTCAGAAGGTATCTTCTCTGTTTCTTCTTGCAACAAGCCCTACATGGATGAATATTACCTTGTTTTAGTATTATTTGTGTCAAGATGAATCATTTACCTTAGAATGAGGATGTTGCCCTCTCTTTGAATCTTCTCTTACCTTTGGTTGAGGATGTTACAAGCTCTTTGCATTTACCTCAGTATGAGGATCTGACTTTTCCTCAGTACGAAGATGTTACTATGTTTTATCTCCTTTTAGTACCTCCGTACGAGGTTCGTATTAGGACCTTTGTCTTGTCGGCTCAGGTTTCTATGGTTGCAAAGATTGATGCTTTTAAAAATGGAGGTTTTTGATGGTATATCCATGGTATGTATGTAGCCCATGGCTCTCAATGCTCTATTCTATATGTGGTTTCAACCTTTGTTGTCGAAACCTTGGCGATGTAGGAAGCTCTTCTTGCAGGATCGTGTGCTGGACTCTCAAAGCTTCAAGTATTTTAAGACTCTAATGTCTTTTTCTCTGCTCTGCATTCAAGGATGTGTTTGAATGGGATCGCATGTTGTCTTCTTGACATCACAAACCTTGCCACTCCCTTCACTCTGTTATCATTTAAGTTTTATTTGTGCACAGCAGTATATTTGGCTGTTGCTTTTGCTATGTATGTGTTTTTGAGACTATGTTTCACTTTTACTCTCTTTTGAGTTATGAATGAAAGAAACCCTTGACCGAAAAAATGTTTGGATTAATTAACCCTATGGGTTATAAATGTATATTTACATATTTAATGAAATATTTTGGTCATTTTAATCTTTAAAGTCTATATTTGTGACATAAACTTTTTTAGTGCTATCCTAGGGTATTTTCCTACTCTTTTGTCACAAAAACTTGTTTTATTGTCAAAGGTAATTAAACAAACTAGTGGTCTCCAAGGTCTATCATTTTTTACTGGCGTTTGTATATTTGTGTTGTAGAAAACTTATGATGAATGTTTTCTAATTTTGATTTTTTTTTTTTAAAGAAAAATCCTTCTAAGTAAATTATAAGGTTAATTAATTGTAACGGTGACCATGGGAATGTGTGGAAATAGCTAATTCCTTACCATTCCTTATAATTTTCACCATTTACAAAGAATATTTGTTACTTATGATTCCTTAACATTCCTTAAGATTTAAAGAATAAAATACTACAATTATTCCTTTACAAAATAGAAGAAGAATATATTTTCTTTTTATTTTATTCTATTTTATTTTTTTTTTCTATTCTTTTTATTCCTTTTACGGTTACCAGTCAGAACCAAGTCTTATTGATTTTTTTTAACCTTAAGGGAAATATCAAAAGATTAACCTTTTCATTTTCAAGATACTACATCGTGATGAAGATATTGACTTCTGAAAACTCCAAATTTCACATAAGCAAAACTTGTAAAATCTCTAGCTAACAGTCATTTAGAGCCTTAACCAAGACACCAAAAAAGCCTGGAATAGTGAAGCTTTGAATAGATCAGAGCTTGAGAATAAGACCAATGGGGCAATGATCACTGCCATTGATATCAGGGAGAATATAAGAATCATGAACATTGGCTGAGATCGATTCAGATACCAAGAAGTAGTCCAGTCTCCATCCTGTTTCCACACACACACACCAATTCACACAGTTTAAACAATCCAAATATGATTCTGAATATGGATCAAAACAAGTATCAACAGTTTATTTCTATGCAGAGTTGATTACCTTTGTTGGTTTTGCGAGTACCATGGCGATAACCCCAATAAGTGTAACCTACAACACCGGGATGTTGTTTTCTAAAGGTATCTACAAGGCCCTTGTCTAAGAAGTTTTCTCTAAAAGGATTGTCTTTCCTCTATTGTAAAACCAGCACTTCTTTTGTTCCCCTAATCCAAAAAAAAAAACATTTGGCAAAAGAGAGGTGATTACTGTTGTTTCAACTAGTCAATCACATAAAATGAAGAATCTGAGAGTTAGTTACCGCAGGATTGTAGATGTCGATTTCTTCATGAGCACAGTTTAGATCACCAGTCAAGACTACAGGTTTAGTCTTCTCCAGCTCCTGCAGATGCAAAGAGACCATAGAGAGATCAGTGTAAGAAGAATATATAAAATAATAAAGAAAAGTTTCATACTTTGATGTACTTGCTGAGGGTTCGATCCCATTCTTCAATCCTGTATGACTTGAGAAACCAACACCATTTGTTAAACTAATAACGAAAACAAGAAAATGTACCAAACGTGTAGAAACTAAATGCCTTAAAATTGAAGGGTACCAGTCTTTTTAAGCCATCTCCAGAGTTAGGGACATATGTGCTTATCAAGTAGAAAGAGTCGAACTCAGTGGTCACAATGCGTCCTTCAATGTCATGATCTGATCCAGAGTGACCAGTACCATATCTAACTGAGAGTGGTTTTATCTGTCAAAAAGACAAACTTGATTAGAACACTTACAACTCAACATAACACATCAGACACATTCTTGTCTTCTCTTTACCCTTGAAATAATAGCAGTTCCAGAGTAGTCAAGCTTTGAGACGCTACAAGACCAGAAACTATGATCATAGCCATCACTAAGAGCTTTTTTAACTTCCTCAACATCCTTCACCTGTACCATAAGTGTAATAGATAAGAATTTAATCCTTTAGGACGGTGCTAATGTTTATGTAGTGACCTGGATCTTTGTCTCTTGCAAGCACAAGACATCAAAGTTTTCTCTCTGAGCAAGCTGCAGAGCAGAGAAGCTCTCTAGCTTCAACAGTGCTCGCAATCCATTAACATTCCAAGTCATAATCTTCACAGACTTGGTTCCCTCTGGGAGAGGGGGAGGTCTCATTGTCTTTGGGTTATAAGCTTTAGTCTTTTTCAGGCTTCTTATGTGCAAGTACCGTCCATGGTTCACTTTGAACTGAGGATGAGATGATTTCATCGGTTTTGAGGACTTTGCTAGATATGGTCAATGATGCTTCTTCCTCTTTTAACCGAGACTTCTGCTTACCTAGGAAGATTAAGAAAACACATAATGTTTCATAATATTCTAAGTACAGTGTTAGTTTTTTAAAACACATGGCAAACCTGCTTTGGTTAATGACTTGTGTTCACTTAAGATAGCTTTTGAAGAAACTTTGGCTTTCAATTTTTTCTCAGTAGACTGTTTTACTCTTTTTTCTCCATAAGCTTCAGAGCTATTGCAGTCATCTTCTGTAGACTCTTCCTTGTTTCTGATCTTTCTTTTGATGGTGACACTTTCTGAGAGGGTGGATGAAGTAGTTTCCTTTATTTCTGCACCAGAACTTTCATCTGTAACAGATAAACAAGACAGGACTTACCAAAGAGGGAAGCTATAGCAAGTCTGAGACTTTCCATTCTACTTTAAATGGAACAACATACCAAAGAAGTCCACATTCCTTTTTTCCATTCCACACATGAGAGAAAGAGAGAGAGATAGTGTGATGTGTAGTTATTACATACCACCTTGTAAATTGCTGTCCATATGAAGTTGTAAAGCTGAGATAAGTTCTTGTTTGAGTCCTTTCACAGGTAATCCAAGTTTCCTATGATTCAAAAACAAAGAACAAGTATTTGGATGTCTACCGAAACAATAACAAAGAAAAGGCGCATAAGCGCTTGCCTCAGCGTGGCTCTAAGTTTTTGAACCGTCATGGCCTCAATTTCCTTTTGATCATCCTAAACAATACCCCATTTATCAAAACCAACAAATTAAACAGGAGAACCAAAAATCCTTAGCAATCAATTACAACCTTTGAACCAACTGTCTGATGACAATTCTGATCAGTAGCTGCTGCTACCTTCATCATTTCCTTTCCCTTGGTGTTGTTGTTGATAGAGAAAGGCGTAGTAGCATTTGACATGAGTCTCTTGTTGAAACTTGTTGCTCCTACTACTCTAACACTAACAGTCGATGAACCAAATCTTAAGCTTCTCCTAAGCGGCACCGCCAGAAACCTAGAATCATCAACAGTCACAAAATTTTCACACAGTACAAGTATAAAAAAAACATACAAAAATTGAAAGCTCTGCAATTCAGACAGAACACAGAAGAAGAACAACGAGGTTTGATTTTGTGCCAATGTAAGAAACGAATCAGAAGATGACACACACAAAAGCCCTAAAATTTATGGAAGAAGAAGAACAAAGCGGATAATCAGCAAACAATTCGAAGATGGAAACGTACTTACCTTGAGATGATTCTCTAGTGATAGCTTGAGGTTGGAGAGTTGTTTCTATTTTTGGAGAAAGACATGTGAGCTCAGTGACATGAGCTGAAAACACCTGCTTCTCTTACCTCTTTGGATTATAACCTGAGAAAGATACTGAACTCAGCTGTAACCATTAAAGCATTAACCATTAAAGCATTTTCTCTTAATTAAGTTGAAGTTGAAGCAATGTTGAATGCCTACAAACAAAAAAAAAAGAAACAAGAACTATACAATCTTTTACCCAAAAAGAAAAGAACTATACAGTCTATAGTGGTGAACTATAAAGAAGAAAAGAACTATACAAGTTGAAGCAATGTTGGTCATAATCATCATTATCATCCATTCATACTATATTTCGTACTTACCCTCCAACTAGTAGTATCTTGAGAACACTGGACTGGACATTACATCTAAATCTGAGAAACTGAAAGGTAGCTAGGACGTGAAAATCATCTATCTACATGTGAGTCTGGCTCTTTCTCTCTCTCTCTCTAGGTCTTAAAGCCAAAGCAACACTGATGCTACTGCCTCTTACAAACCATTCTAATAAAGCTTGAACAAGCTTGTCTAGAAATAAAATCTAATTCTCATTTCTCTTCAGAGTTTACAACTTTTTTTTTATGTTTTTACATTTTTATTTGATAATGAACAAGGTACAAAGAACCAAGTTCTCTTGTGGGAAAGCAAATAATACTAAGAAAATTACATAAGGTACAGTGGCTAACATACAACCAACTCTGACTAGTTAAACAACAACTCCTCCTCCCTCTCTTATTCAGCGAGGCTGGTGGATGTTTCTTGGAGAAGCAACCCTCTGGTTTGCCCACTTAGCTGGCTTCTCTGCATACTTAGCCGGCTCTACAATCAACTTAGGACTCCTGTTCCCACTCGATCTCCTCACCATCTCACCATTCTTCCCTAAACCTGATCATCACACAACGAATTAGTCTCTAAACCTTGTTGGTTCAGGAGATTGTTGTTGATAGAGAGAGCTTTACCAAAGT
>NC_027750.1:13822649-13874233 GCF_000695525.1 Brassica oleracea var. oleracea | reverse complement strand
CTCTTAATTAAGTTGAAGTTGAAGCAATGTTGAATGCCTACAAAAACAAAAAGATTACAAGAACTATACAATCTTTTACCCAAAAAGAAAAGAACTATACAGTCTATAGTGGTGAACTATAAAGAAGAAAAGAACTATACAAGTTGAAGCAATGTTGGTCATAATCATCATTATCATCCATTCATACTATATTTCGTACTTACCCTCCAACTAGTAGTATCTTGAGAACACTGGACTGGACATTACATCTAAATCTGAGAAACTGAAAGGTAGCTAGGACGTGAAAATCATCTATCTACATGTGAGTCTGGCTCTTTCTCTCTCTCTCTCTAGGTCTTAAAGCCAAAGCAACACTGATGCTACTGCCTCTTACAAACCATTCTAATAAAGCTTGAACAAGCTTGTCTAGAAATAAAATCTAATTCTCATTTCTCTTCAGAGTTTACAACTTTTTTTTTATGTTTTTACATTTTTATTTGATAATGAACAAGGTACAAAGAACCAAGTTCTCTTGTGGGAAAGCAAATAATACTAAGAAAATTACATAAGGTACAGTGGCTAACATACAACCAACTCTGACTAGTTAAACAACAACTCCTCCTCCCTCTCTTATTCAGCGAGGCTGGTGGATGTTTCTTGGAGAAGCAACCCTCTGGTTTGCCCACTTAGCTGGCTTCTCTGCATACTTAGCCGGCTCTACAATCAACTTAGGACTCCTGTTCCCACTCGATCTCCTCACCATCTCACCATTCTTCCCTAAACCTGATCATCACACAACGAATTAGTCTCTAAACCTTGTTGGTTCAGGAGATTGTTGTTGATAGAGAGAGCTTTACCAAAGTCAGAAGGTGTATGGTAGATCTCCCCACCGAACTCATCAGCCTCGAATAGATCTTCCATGTCATCGAAATCAAACGACTCCGGAAGAAGATCAGCTACATCAACTTCACCATCATAGAAACCATCTGCTCCTTGGTGCTGGCTGATCCAGTAGTCATGGTACCACGTCGAAGTCGTCACCAACTGCCACCACTCCGGAGAGAAATCCTCCACTTGTCGTACAGCCGCCGGAACAAAGAGAGGCGCGTCGGGGTTTAGAGTAGAACGTCTTCCTGAAACCATCGCCATGTTCCTTTAGATCTCTGCACAAAGACTAACAATATCAAATGATCTGATGATATCAAGAACAAGAAGAAGACGGAAGATATTTTTTTTTTTTTACCTTTGGGTTAAGATAATATCTGAAACTCTTTTTCTTGTCTTGATAAAAAGCTAAACGGATTAGGCCGGACCAGAACACGAATGTAAGAAGATGAAGATAGTTGTGTTATTATATAAAGAGAGGCTCGGTATGCCGAAGCTGAGGTTTGTTGTGTCCGAGGCAGAATTATATGTGAGAGACAAGTGGGTAAGGGTGGGACCTGCGCCTCACATGGTTTTGTGTAATCTGCCGTCCACGTGTTTGCGCGTTACTGTTTGCTTTATTTGACTTTGTTTCGTACCTATCCGTTGGCGATTCGTAATAAAGTTAAATCATTGTTTCTCTTTTTTTTTTTTTTGTGAACTAAATTGTTTCTCTTTTTTAAAAATTAAAATATCTGAAATTTGGTCGGAGAGGATAAGATCGGAAACTAATCTAATATATTGGCCCGTTAGGTTATTCTCTTTGTTAACTTGACTTTTTTTTTTTTTTAATACGAGGATAACGAGAATATTTGTTGATATACGAGTATTCTTTTAGAATTTTTGATCAATAGATTGTATTTTGCAAATAAACTTTTAAAATTTTCTATTTTTGGAAAGTTAATATTTTTTAATAAAAAATAATGTAGATTTGAGATTGTGATTAAGAAATTAGGATAACAAGAATATTTGTTGATAGATGAGTATTCTTATAGAATTTTTATCAATAGTTTGTATTTTCTTAATAAAGTTTTAAAATTTTCTATTTTTGGAAAGTTATCACTTTTTTACATAAAACAATGTAGATTTGGGATTGTGATTTATGAATTAGAATAATAAGAATATTTTTTTGATAGATAAGTATTCTTTCAGAATTTTTTATCAATATGTTGTATTTTTTTTAAAAAAATACTATTTTAGGAAAGTTATCCCTTTTTTAGAGAAATACATTAGATTTTAGATTGTGATTTAGAAATTAAGATAACAAAATAATTGTTGATAGTTGAGTTTTCTTTTAGAATTTTTTTATCAATAGGTTGTATTTTTTAAATAAGTTTTAAAATTTTTTATTTTTAGAAAGTTATCACTTTGTAGAGAAATATTTAAGATTTGAGATTGTGATTTATAAAGTAGGATAACAAGAATATATGTTAATAAATGAGTATTCTTTTAGAATTTTTTATCCGTAAGTTGTATTTTTAAAATAAAATTTTAAAAGTTTCTATTTTTGGAAAATTATCACATTTTTAGAGAAAATAATGTAGATTTGATATTGAGATTAGAAAGTAGGGGAACTAGGACACATATCCATAACAGAAAAAAATTAGGTTTATGCACATAGTAACAAGCATGCTATAATATTCTATATATCTTATGTAATATTACATCACTTACATTTGATCATCCTCAGCCGTTTGATCATCTCTTCATCTTTCTTTTTATTCTTTCATTTCTTTTGTTTTTTTTCTCCCCCTGTCAATTTTTTTTGGTTTGTAGCTTTTATGTCAAACATAGTTCATTCAAATAACTATGCTGGCAAAAACATATATTTTTTTTTACATATATCATAATTTAAAAATTTTTAATCGGATATTTTAAACATTTTGACCGAAGTTTATACTATACTATATTAAAATAGAATAGTTCACCTAATTTATACATTGAGTGGTAATGTGTATTTGCGTTTTGAAATTTCATGCTTTATAAAACGTATTATTTTGCTATTGTGTTGAATGAATGCTCTAAGTTAATGGAGATTCATGTACATGTTTGTATTGACAGTTTATATAGCTTTCATACAATATTTGAATAAACATTACATTATAGTCTACTAATCTATTCATCAAAATAGTATAGTTTCCTCCTATGTCGCTTTCACTCTTACACTCCCTCCTACTCTTTCTCTCCTCCCCTCCCTTCCCCGGTCTCTCTCTCTCTCTCTCCATTCCTCCTTCCTTTCCTCCATACTTCTATCTTTCCTCCTTCCTCCTTCCTCCTCCTCCCCTCCTGCTCCTCACCTCTCCCTTTTCCTCTTTTTACCATTCATCAATATAGTAACTATCATCAATTGCCATACTATTCTAAATGAAATATAGTATATTTTAGACTTTCAAGGTTAGGGTTTAGGTAGCTCCGTTATGGGCGATGGTTTGGTTTTACAATTTGGGTTTAGGGTTTGGGTTAAGGGTTTACGGTTTGGGTTTAGGGTTTAGAGTTTGGGTTTAGGAGGGTTTTGGGTTTAAGGTTTGAGTTTAGGGTTTGGGTTTAAGATCTACGGTTTGGGTTTAGGGTTTAGACCTTCAAGGTTAGGGTTTAGGTAAGGGTTTACGGTTTGGGTTTAGGGTTTGTTTGGTTTTACAATTTGGGTTTAGGGTTTGAGTTAAGGGTTTACGGTTTGGGCTTAGGGTTTAGAATTTGGGTTTAGGGGGTTTAGGGTTTAGGTAGCTCCGTTTGGGTCTATGGTTTGGGTTAAGAATTTGTGTTTAGGATTTGGGTTTATGGTTTAGAGTTTTGGTTTAGGGTTTAGGTAGCTCCGTTATTGTTTACGGTTTGGGTTAAGAATTTGGGTTTAAGGTTTGGGTTTAGGGTATACGGTTTGGGTTTAGGGTTTAAAGGTTTACCGTTTGGATTTAGAGTTTAGAGTTTGGGTTTAGGGTTTAGTGTTTAGAGTTTGGGTTTAGGTAGCGGGTTTAAGGTTTATTTTGTTGTGTTTCATTATATTGGTAACCAACATCAATTGTCATACTATTCTAAATGAAATATAGTATAGTTAGAGTGAAATTATTCGTGTGACTATACTAAATAGTGTGTAATATAATATGATAATTTCAACATCAAGCGCACGCGTCTGGAGGGAGATTTTGGTCATGTTTTGCGCAAATTGTCTCATCCATCTTGAATTACTGTATAATGGTTATATTCTTCATTCTTTTGTCTCTTATGAATATTCAGCAAATTCACCCTAGAAAGTAGGGTAACAAGAATATTTGTTGATAGATGAGTATTCTTTTAAAATTTTTAATCAGTAGGTTGTATTTTTTTTAATTAACATTTAAAAATTTCTATTTTTGGAAAATAATCACTTTTTTTAGAGAAAAAAAATTTAGAATTTAAATTGTGATTTAGAACTAGGATAACATGAATATTTGTTGATAGATGAGTATTCTTTTTAAATATTTTTTTATAAATATGTTGTATTTTTCAATAAAATTTTTATTTTTGGAAGTTAATACTTTTTTAGAGAAAATAATGTAGATTTGGGATTGTGATTAATAAATTAGGAAAACTAGAATATTTATTGATAGATGAGTATTATTATAGAATATTTGATCAAGAGATTGTATTTTCTAAATAAACTTTTAAAAATTTCTATTTTTGGAAAGTTGTCACTTTTTTAGATAAAAAAATGTAGAGTTGGGTTGTGATTTAGAAACTAGGATAACAAGAATATTTGTTGATATATGAGTATTCTTTTAGAATTTTTTATCTATAGGTTGTATTTTTTTAATAAACTTTTAAAAACTTTTATTTTTGGAAAGTTATCATTTTTTAAGATAAACAATGTAGATTTGGAATTGTGATTTAGAACTAGGATAACAAAAATATTTGTTGATAGATGAGTATTATTTTCAAATTTTTGATCAATAGTTTGTATTTTCCAAATAAACTTTAAAATTTTCAATTTTTTGAAAGTTAATATTTTTTTAGAGAAAATAATGTAGATTTGATATTGAGATTAGAAACTAGGATAAAAAGAATATTTGTTAATAGATGAGTATTATTTTAGAATTTTTGATCAATATGTTGTATGTTTTTAATAAACTTTAAAAAAAATTTATTTTTGGAAAGTCATCACTTTTTTTAGAGAAAAAATGTAGAATTTAGATTGTGATTTGGAAACTAGGATAACAATAATATTTGTTGATATATGAGTATTATTTTAAAAAATTTGATCAATAGGTTGTATTTTGCAAATAAACTTTTAAAATTTTATATTTTTGGAAAAGTTTATACTTTTTTAGAGAAAATAATGTACATTTGGGATTGTGATTTATAAATTAGGGTAAAAAGAATATTTGTTGATAGATGATTACTTATAGAATTTTGGATCAATAGGTTGTATTTTCTAAATAAAATTTTTAAAATTTCTATTTTTTGAAAATTATCACTTTTTTAGATAAAACAATGTAGATTTGGGATTGTGATTTATAAATTATGACAATAAGAATATTTGTTGATAAATGAGTATTCTTTTAAAATTTTTGATCAATAGGTTTTATTTTGCAAATAAACTTTTAAAAATTTCTATTTTTGGAAAGTTAATACTTTTTTAGAGAAAATAATGTAGATTTAGGATTTTTATTAAGAAATTAGGATAACAATAATATTTGTTGATAGATGTGTATTTTTTGATCAATAGGTTGTATTTTCTACATAAACTTTTTTAAAAAATTATTTTTGGAAAGTTATCACCTTTTTAGAGAAAAGAATGTAGATTTGGGATTTTGATTTATAAATTAGGATAATAATAATATTTGTTAATATATGAGTATTCTTTTAGAATTTTGATCAATAGTATTTTTTTTTTAATAAAATTTTCGATTTTGAAAAAGTTATCAGTTTTTTAGAGAAAAAAATGTAGAATTTAGATTGTGGTTTAGATACTAGGATAACAAGAGTATTTGTTGATATATGAATATGCTTATAGAATTTTTGATCAATAGGTTGTATTTTACAAATAAACTTTTAAAATTTATATTTTTGGAAAGTTAATACTTTTTAATAGAAAATAATGTAGATTTGGGAGTGTGATTAAGAAATTAGGATAGAAAGAATATTTGTTGATAGATGTTGATCAATTGGTTTTATTTTCTAAATAAACTTTTTAAAAAAATTATTTTTGGAAAGTTATAAACCAAGAATATTCACTATAATTTTTAAACATTAATATATATACATATATAAAGATATATAAATAAAATCAAAACAAAATGTTCTTTTAAAAGTTCTAATATAAATATTCAAAACAAATTTTATTGAAATTATAACTTTCATCTAAATTTTAAAAAGAAAAAAATAAACATAATATTTGTATTAATTATATTATATTAATAATTATTATGTTTTACCATAATAGTATTTTTTATATTGTTATATTGTGTTAATATTGGTTATTTATTATTAAATCGTTGCATTATCTTATAATCAACCCGTCATAAATATTTTTCGAACGCACGAAATCCTAACAGTTGCACTAGTCCATCTACAACCACAGACTTTCGCAACCCATTTCAACCAGTGAAGCAATTGATTTTTCCTTTTCCTTATTATTCGCCGAACATAATCTATATTCTATGGCTCCTATATCTTCTATAAGTTTCTGCTTCTAGACTTTGCACTGAGCGTTATCTCCTTTCGTCAACGTCTTTTCTTGAGCTACAAGATTCGCAGAGGAACAACAATGACTCAGTACAATCAACCTCACTGAACTAAGCATTTTGTGATACATCAAGTGTAGGTAGTTAATCAAATTTTGGACCAAATGGAGAGCCAAGTCTTATGAGTATGACCTTGACAAATGACAAGTAGCAGCAAGACTTGACAAATATCAACCTTAAACGGTCAGTTAGCAATAGCAAAGCTAGTATATACTACAAGAAAACAGGGTAATATGTTTTATTATTTATAAAAAAATATATAATTAAAAGTAAACATAATAAATATCTGCTATTATATGGCGGAGGTTCATCGTTTTTGGGATAAAACGAAATAAAAAAAGTGATAACTACTGCAAAACGCGTTTTACTTAAAACACACTCTCAATGACTTTTCCTTCTCCTTATCGTTCTGTACACATCTCTATAAGTTTATGGGTCTAAACTTTGCACTGTGAGTCATCTCCTTTAGTCAACGTCGTTTCTTGTTCTTGACCTACACGTTTCGCAGGAGATCAGAAACCTAGAAAAGAAACAACAATGACTCAGTACAATCAACCTCCCGTTGGTGTTCCTCCTCCTCAAGGTTTCTTCCCAACTCCTTTATCTTCATGCTGAACTTTTGGGTTCGTTAAACTGCTTTGATCTTGTGATAACAGGTTATCCACCAGAGGGGTATCCACCGCAGGGATATCCGCCGCAAGGTTACCCACCGCAGGGCTACCCACAGCAAAGCTATCCTCCTCCGTATGCGCCGCAATATCCTCCACCACAGCAGAATCAGCAGCCGCATCAACAGAGCAGTACTACTGGGTGTCTACAAGGATGGTACGTCAAAATAATTTTTATTTTATTAATTGATATACTATACCGCTTATTTACAAAAATCAGGCATACCACATATTCTGTCATACCACTCTCATTCTCATTCCACTTTTTGTATGTTATCAAATAGAAAGTCATGTGCTAAAGCTAGAATATTCTTCTTCTAGAACTTGACTCTTCATCCTTTTCTCTGCTGTCTATATATCTCTCTCTGTTGATAATCGATATTGCATTCTTTAGGATGAACATGCTTACATTCAAACATTGAACTGGTACTGGTTATAGACTACATTGCATATTTAAAGCAATTGAATTTGGTAAGCAACACGGAGGTTTTTCACCCAGCTTCTTCTCAATAAAATAATAACAACGTTTTTTTATAAAAAGAAGAGAGATGATAGACACTTGAGAAACGATTGTCATATAAAAAACTCTTTGACTTCTGTTGAAAAACTGTGTTACTATGTACTCCCTTCGTTTGCAAGTGATGTTTAGGATTTTTGTTTTGTATCAGTTTAAATGATAAATGTAATTTGAAATTTAAAACCATTTGTATTTGGCAGTATAAATTTTTATTGATTGAATTAGCTGTAGTTATTGTTTTTTATGCAAATGGGATAAATTGAATAAAAATTAGTAATTTATGTGCAAAAACTTTAATACCCAATTATTTTGAAACAAAAGGAATATCACTTAAAATGGTTTATAAAAAATTATTATGTGATTAGATATTATCTCATATGTATTAACTGATGATCATTTAAAAGGTTGTAACTTTAAGTTTGTACTAATTAAAAGATATCATTCTTAGGTGTCACTTAATTAGGATGACAATTTAGTTTACGTGTCATCTTAAAAATCAATTGAAAAAAATGTTGGTCCAAATCCAATTACTATGGAACATTATATTAACCCAAAATATAAGAAGTGTGTATTCTTTCATTAAATAAAAGTTACGGAATTACCTAATATAATTAACATATATATGGTAATTAATGACTATGAATAATAAAGATTTGATAACAATTTTTACATTTTTCTTCATTTTTTTGTTTAATTTTATATTATTAAAAAGAATTAAAAAATCACATTATCATATAATAAAAAATATAGATTTTTTCTTATATGTTATATTTTGAATTTTTTAAAATGACTTTATATTACAAAAATGAGGAAACCTTATATGTTATATTTTAAAAAATTTAAAACGACTTTAAATTACAAAAAATGAAGAAACCTTACATGTTATATTTTTTTTATATGTTAAATTTTTTCTTATATGTTATATTTTGAATTCTTAAAACGATTTTAAATTACAAAAATGTAAGTTTTCCTTAAGCATACGACTAAAAGCATTAAAATGATATGTATCAATTCGATGATTGATCTGAAATCTTTCAAAATCATATGGAAGATAAATGTCACAATAATTCAATTGTAGAAACAGTACTGTTCACTTTTTTAAGAATGTGTACGGTGGAAAAATAAGGTTTTTGTGTCATAATTTGTTTAATGTCTAATCTGATCAACGCATGATACATTAATTATCGTTTAGTTCCACAATTTTAATAAAAATTGATCCGGTCCATCGGAAAAAAATTATATAATAACAACAAAAAACATTGCATATGTATAAATAAAATGATCAAATATATAAAAAAAATTATCGATAATATATGCAAATAAACTCACTATGCGTAAAGCACATGTCTTATCCTAGTTAAATATAGTATTGGTGAGATTTAATGCCAAAGTGTATTGGTGAGATGTCGCCATACTAGTATTGGTAAATGGTAATATAGTATTGGTGAGATACTTTTGATAAAGTATCTACAATCAATGATGCTCTAATTGTGTTACTGGTTCTGAGAATGGTACAGGTTTAAAGTAAACATATACTTGCAAAAGTTTTGGTTACTCTGTTTTTATCAAGAATAAAACTGACTGAGAATGTGAGCAAATGTTATGATTTTTCAGTCTTGCTGCTCTATGCTGTTGCTGGCTATTCGAATGTTGTGCAGAGCTGGCACTTTAATTGCAAGAGAGTGTTTGCAACACAAGAACCTTGGTTGGAATTAAAATAATTGCTGGATACAATCTCTGGTCTATTATATTTCTTTATGTTTTTATGTTCTTAGGCTCATAAAAAAAAACTATGGTCTATCCACGTTCTAGCTCGATTTGGATTTGAGAATAATGGGAATGTAAACTGGTGTAGTGACATTATTCCTTTGCCTCCCTCAGTCAATTGCTTTCTCTCTTTGTTCATATTTCATATGAAATCTGGAGTTTCTTGGGCTCTACGAGTTGTACTTAACGTACAAGTCTTAAAATGCTTCGTAAATCAGATTATTCACCTCTGATTGATCAGTTAAGCCAAACACAAATTGATGATTAGAGCTTAGTCAAGAAACAAATTCCTTTTAGTTTATTTGTGCAGTGGTTCTAAGAGTGGTATCAGCTCGTATATGGAAAAATAAAAACATGAATGCCTTCTGATTTCTTGATTCAAGATTGGAGTTAATGATTAAGATGATCATATGTTCTCCTGTTTTTAGAAAAATAAAATTTCCATGCTCTATCAGGCTCAAGGACGAGTGCTTACCCAAAAGAAGTCTTAAGATACGGAATAGGTTCAGTTTAAAAAAAAAAGGTTCAGCTGAAGTACTTGTTCATAAATATCAACTCAACTTCATGGGATGTACATCATATATACTTTCAGAATAGCATACATTAAAGATAATGATATTATCAAGCATCATATGTTTAAATCCACATGGTGAAGAATAATCAGTGGTAAATAGTTATGAAGATATGTGCATATCTCTTCATTTTTTCTTCAGTAATTCAGTAAATCTGCTTGCTTGGGATTTTGTTTTAATTGATTCTAGGTCTCTAATCATCTATATTTTTATCCATGTTGTTTATAGTTTTATGTTTGATTCCAAAGAATCCGTGTAATTCTGATGGTCTTTTTATTCCAGAGGACATTCATATTCCTAATGGCTTTGTTTCCTAATTATATATCTCAAAATTGTATCTTATCTCTGTATCTTTCTAAGATTAATGGAAATTTTAGTGTGAAAAAGTTGCTTGTCATTGATTCCACTTCTTAACAAATTTTGTCTATATAGTTCTTTTTTTGTGCACCTGTCTATATATTTCTTATATACACAAATTATATTGTCGTGTGTTACAAGAAAAAAGACGTGGGTGTAACTAGTAACCATCATTGGAACATTAGAAATGGATAGGAAAAGAATGAATATGAATGAAATTTTGGGAATGATGAAGAATAGATTCTTTATAAAAAATTAACAAGGAACAAATTTACTCTATAATTCTCTACAAGAAAAAAAAATGAGACGGAATGAAAAAGAAACACTATTTCTCATGAATGACAATTTTTATAAGGAATGTTACGAAATGTATTGTTCTCCTTCATTCTCAGAACTCAGTTTTTTATCCGCGATCCAGTCAATCAATATATTGTTCAAAAAATTATTTTTATCTTTATTTCCTAAATCAATTTTGTTCATACATATTTGAGATATTTATCATACCTATCTGAGTTCCCCCTAGCGAAAAAAACTCCAAACAAAAAATTAGATAAAAATGCATATGTGCGGTCTTAAAATCACAAGTAACATACAATAATTGTGTTATCTCGAGCTGCAACTTGATCTGATTAGTGTAGAGGACTATCATGCAGTGCCGGTCCTGCATGAAAAGTCATCTTTGATCCAAAAAAGAAGAAGAATAGTAGTGGTTTCTTTTATGTCAAAATCTCATCTAGAAAACCAAAGCAGCATACAAACCAATGAAAATATTCTTAATTTATTTTAGAAAATTAAATATAATTATAAATAAAAAGAAATATCAGCTTTAAATGGTGGGGTTTCATTGCATTTATTATCCCTCATCTTTGTATACATGATAACTAGGCCTGAGACTTAATATCTGGTATCTTTTATCTAATCCATAATTTGCTCTGATCCGTTTCGAAAAACGGATATCCGCCGGATCCAGATAGAGATTTTACAGATCTAGATATTGAAATTTCAGGTCCGGATAACCGGATCCGGACCTATTATATATTTTTAAAATATTAAAATATAATTATATTTATATATGTATTTTATAAATAATTTATATATAAAATAAATATAATTTTAATTTTATTAAATTTCAATAATTTTAAATAGTAAATTAATTATTAATTTATTAGTTTTAAATTTAAATTTAATTTTTTATTTTTTTAAAAGTATTTGAATCCAGATATCCGCAGGTATTCGGATTTTAGTCTGGATATCCTAACTCTGAATATCCGATCAGTCCCACCCCTGATAATAACAACTGCAAAACATGTATTAATTAAAATTAGGGCTCAACAATCGGGGTCCAAACCGGATTTCAGTTTGGGATTAATCGGATTTCGAATTTTTTGGTCATGAATTTCAGTCTTATTTGGATATTATAAAATTTTGGGTCGGATTCGCATTGGATTTAGTTACATGTCCAAGATCTGGTTGAACCCTAAATAGTTCGGTTTCAGACATTAATCGAGTTATCTGTTCCAAAAATATTTTTTTCCTTTTAAATTTGTGTATGTGGCTTCTTTAAACCATAATGTTGTCTTCAAAATAACTTTGGAAGACTCGTCTATCAACCTTAAGAGACTTTTCCTTGAACTATATGTGATAACATCATACATATCATGAAAACCCAAAGCATTGTACGAACAAAAATCATACATAATGAAACATAAGCAAATTAAAATTAACAAATAACAACTCTATTAACCTAAGGAACACTAACTTTAAAAAGAACAACATTGTGTAAATTTCAGAAGCAGACTTATACAAATTGAACTTTAAATGCAATTATCAAAACATTAAAACATCATTATTGACCAAAAAGATATATTTAAATAAATATTTGAGTTATTTTTTTTATTATTTGAGTTAATTATTCATGTAATAAATAGTTGTTTTAGGTACTCAATAATATCTTAGTGTATTTTAGATACACATTAAGATTGGGATCGGGTTTGTACAAGTTTGTTTTTGGAATTTTGATTTTCGGATATCCATTTTGGTTTGGGTTCTATTCAGCTAAAACCAATCCGAACTACCGAAAAAGATCCGTTTGGTATTTATGTTGAGTTTGGATCCGTTCGAATTCAGTGTTATCGGGTTGGATTCGGTTTGAATTTTCGGATTCAATTTATTTGTCCAACCCTACTTAAAACATTCTCAATGACTTTTCCTTCTCCTTATCTTTTTCCACACGTCTCTATGGCTCCTATAACTTCTCTAAGTATCTGGACCTAGGGTTTGCACCGTGAGTCATCTCCTTTTGGTCGTCTCTCGAGCTACACGTTCCATAGGAGATCAGAAATAACAATGAGTGAGTACAATCAACCTCCCGTTGGTGTTCCTCCTCCTCAAGGTTTCCTCGCAATTCCTTCACATCTCCATGCTAAATTTTTGGTTTCGTTAAACTACTTTTATATTCAGGTTATCCGCCTGAGGGATATCCAATGGAGTCTTATCAGCCGCAAGGCTACCCACAGCAGGGTTATCCACCACCGCAGGGTTATCCTCAGCAAGGATATCCTCCTCCGCATGCACCGCAATATCCACAGCAGCAGCAACAGCAGAACAGCCCTGGGTGTCTAGAAGCATGGTAAGTCAAAATACTCGATATAATCAAAATTGCGTTACTAATATTTTGGTTGCGAGTTTCGTATGGGTCTATGTTGACTGAATTGACTTATATACCGTGTGTGAATGAATGAATATTCAACTAGAGAGTCTTTAGTGAAAAGGTCATGTGCTACAACTAGAATATTCCTCTGTAGAAGTTGACTGACGTAAAAAAAAAAAAGAAGGTTGACTGACTTTTGATACAAAAGTGTTGGGTGGCAATGTGGTTGCTTTCCTTGTGGCGCCATGGGTTTAAACCAACTTTGGTACGAAATATTATTTTTAAATTATTTCTAAATTTAACTTCGAGTCAACTGGAGATTATATACACAAGGTCTTCAACTTTTGGTTACTTAAAACTTTACCATCCTCTCACTCACAGACACTCTCTCCCTTTGTTGATTATTCATATTGCGTTCTTTAGGATGAACATGCTTGCATCAAACATTGAACCTCTACTGGTTACTTACTAGTACATTGCACATTTAAAGCAATTCGATTTGTATTTGTGTTACTGGTATTGATTATAGTATTAGTAGTTGAAACTTGAAACTATACATACTAGCAAAAGTTTTTGGTTACTCTGTTTTTTTCAGACTAAAACTGATTGAGAATGTGAACAAATGTTATGATTTTGCAGTTTTGCTGCTCTCTGCTGTTGTTGTCTCTTGGATTTTTGCTTCTTCTGATTGGAGTATCTGCTCAGATCTGCTGGTTTAATTGCAAGAGAGTGTTTGGCAACACAAGAACATTTGTTGGATCGGATAATGGGCATTAAAATGAAATTGCTGGATACAATCTCTTGTCTATCCTCTTTCGTATATGTATTATGTTCTTCTATTCATAAATAACATATTGTCTATAGATTTTATAGCTTGGTTTGGATTTGAGACTAGTGGGAAAGTAAATTGGTGTGGAGACAATATTTCTTTGCCTCACTTAGCCTATCTACAATGGTTACTCATTTACAACACCCACTTTTTTTTCTTTTAACACTCCACCTCATCTTCTCTCTCTTCCACATCATTATTCGACATCTATATAACTTTTACTTTCTACAATAGTTTTGTTTAATAAAATTACAACACTTTACCCCACCATTTTTATTTCATATTTTTCATTTTATTTATGTTTATGTTTTTTGTGATTACATATTATTAATCACTGTTAATATCAAATTAAATATAAATAAGTAAAATTAAATAATTTTATAAAATAATTTTAGTTTTAATATTTGCTTTTAATTTTATATATTATTTTAAATTTTTTATAAAAATAATAAAAAAGAGAAATAGAAATAGTCATTACTAAAACACATACAGTGAACATAGATTTAAAATGCAATACAATAAGCACACAACAAGTAAGGAAACACTCATAACTTAATTAGTACAATAATCTCAACTCACAAACTTAAAAATCTCATTCACCACGGAACATTCCGAATTGGGTCCATATGTGTTCAACTAGATCTGCTTGCAATTTGTGATGTACATTTGAATCACGCAACTCGGATCTAGAACGCACATGATTTGCAAATACGGGTAGCACTTCGGTCGAGAATGTTTGTTGTGTACTCGACCCACTTGCCTCAGATTGATCATAATCAGTCCAATGTTGAGCATATGTCTCTCGTTCATCCTCAACAATTATATTATGCAATATGATTTGCAATATGATACACGACCTCATGATGATAGCTAAATCGGCTATGTCCCACAGGCGAGCTGGTTCACTAATGATTTTAAATCGAGCCTGCAACACTCCAAATGCAAGTTCGATGTCCTTCCGACACGCCTCCTGACGTTGTGCAAATAACTTGCCTGGTTCACTTTGAGGTAACCTAATTGATTTGACAAAAGTAGGATAAGAAGGATAGATACCATCAGCTAGATAGTAAGCCATATTATATGGACGTTGGTTCACAAAGAAATTCACTTTTGGAGTATTTCCTTGTTCAACATCATCGAACACCGGTGAACGGTCTAGAACGTTTATATCGTTCAACGTGCCCGGACATCCAAAAAAAACATGCCAGATCCATAGATCATGAGATGCAACTGCTTCAAGAATAACAGTTGTGGTTCCTTTATCTCCCCGACTAAATTGACCTTCCCACGCTGTAGGACAATTTTTCCATTCCCAGTGCATGCAATCAATACTCCCAATTATCCCCGAAAACCCTTGCATCTCACTAACACGTAAAATTCTCTGGAGGTCATCTTGAGTTGGGGCTCTGAGATACTCTTGTTCATACAGCCGTATGATTCCTTTACAAAATCTTCGCAAGCACTCTAAAGCAGTAGTACCTCCAATTTTGATGTATTCATCCACCGCGTCAGCTGCCACACCATAAGCTAACATTCGCATGGCCATAGTACATTTTGCTAATGGAGATATACCTTCTTTCTTGGTTGCGTCAGATCGTTGGGTAAAGTAGTTGTTGCTGCTTGATAGGTCTCCAACGATCCGAAGGAAAATATGTTTTCGCATCCGGAATCGCCGACGAAACATTGCATCGTCATATGTAGGTTGATTGGCAAAGTAGTCGTCAATTAGTCTTTGATTTGCTGCTGCATGATCTCTTTTGAAGTATTTTCTCTTGCTACGAGCTGCATAGTCTTCCTCTATCTTGTTTCGACGCTCCCTAAACCGGTTGATGATATACCTCTCTTCAATTTCAGACTGCCTCTTGTAAGCTTCAACATCAAAAAGAAATTCTGATGGATCCATTGAGATTTTTTTAGTAAGGTGAGATTTATGGTATTGGTACATTAATGGAAGAATGAGTTCCAATTTATAAAAAAAAATGGAACCAATGAATTGAGTGGTTGTAGCCTTGGATAACCATAATTTGGCATATGTTGCGGTTGGTTGGGAGATTGATTTTGAAACTGATAGTTGTTGGGATTTAGGTAGTTAAAAGAGTAATTAGAAGAGTTTTGGGTGTTGAAAGGTTTATTGTTTGGATCCATTTAGGTAAACGGATATTTAAAGCTAAAACAAAGTTTATTGGAAACTAAACTTTTTTTTTAAAGACGGGTTTTTTTCTGTGTCCAAATCAAATGAAAGTAGTCTCTATTTATAGAGAATGGGAAATTATAAATTTTGATATAAATTTTGATATATTTATTTATAAATATTATGAAATAATTGAAGTTATATAATTGAGATGAAAAAAAAACATGAAAATCAAAGCAACTAATCATAATGCAACACTTGTCACACTTATCCTCTTCTTTCTACTTTAACGGGTGTTGAAAATTCACTAAATTTGCCATCTCACTACACATCACTTCCTTTTTTATTACAACAAACCATTGTTGTAGGATTAATTTTTTCAACTGTTGTAAAATGGTTTACAACAAACCATTGTAAGTAGTCTTATGGGTGTCAAAATGAGTTATAGCTTATGAGCTGGCTCAGCTCAGTTAGATTTTTCATGAGCATGCATCATGCTGCATGATCTATGTTTTTAAGCTCATTTAATAAATGAATTTAATGATCGAGCTTAAATTAGATCACGAGTTTAGCTTGGTCGTTTTTATACTTTATATATATATATGACTTCTATTTTCCTTGTGTAAGAAAATATAGTTTCTATATTTATCGTATTTATCTTCTAAAATTAAAATGTAAAACCAAAAAATTATAAATATATACAAAAAAGTAAAAGAACATTGATATCAATCCTCACATCATATATCTTTAGAATTAAAATCTAAAACAAAATATTCTTAAGACTCTCATGCAGAATGTATATCTTTATGATTTGAATTGATGAAGATTTTAAACATGAATCATCTCAAGCCTCTTATGAAAAATAGATTTTCGGATCACTTATTTAGCTTTGATTTAATTTATTATTAGGTGTCATATTTATCAAGTATTTAATATTAATATTTTGGATTGATTTTAAATTATATTATGAAAAATATTTTATTTTCTAATTTATTTTATAATTATTTTCAAAAAAATTATTTTTTTATATTTGATCGCGAGTTAGCTCATTTAACTCATGATTTAGATGATCTGAGTTCGAATTTACATATTGAAACTCATATAATAAATGAGCTGAGCTAGCTCATGAAATATCCAAACTCGAGCTGAGTTGAACGAACTAGCTCATTTTGACATCTCTAGCCTCACTGAGTCTTGGCTTTCTTTGTAACTGAGTAATTAGATTCTGATCCACACTTTTAAATTGATTGATACAAATCTGATGGATAATCAATCTTGTTTAGATTTTAAATTTAGATCTTCATAAATAAAAGAGAGATTTAAAATCTTCGTTAACGAGGATGTGAGATCATGTGAAAGTAAACATTGCTGTTTCAAAACATAATCAATAACATATCTGAATAAAAATCCAGAGAAAGTTTCTGAAAAAAACCGTCGTTGGAGACAGCGTATTCATATTTATATCGATTTCCCCCTTCGGCAATTTGGACTTGAAGCAAATACAACACATAGATATGCATTTGCCCATTTACAGTTTTACACCGATCACTCATCGCTTGTCTCAAGAGCAGATTGTAATACTTCTTCCAGATACTTTTCCGCGGCTGCAAACTGTCTCTTCTTGTCTTCTATTGCTAGAGCAGCCAGAGCTTTGTCCTGCTCAAAGAAATATGATCAGCCAATACACTGTGAACTGAGACTAGCAACGACCAATAACAAAGAGGAGACTGACAATGTATATCAATTGAGGAATTAACTCCAGATTTGGAAGAACCAGAGATGTATTAGCTTTCTTTTGGATTCAATGAAAAAGAAGTAAGAAGATTACCGGAGGCAAGTCCTGGTAGCTTCTTAGAGTATCAACGACGGGTTTGGTCATCTTCTCCAGTTCCTTCCTGTGCTCTGCCATTTCCACAAGCTCTCTGTGGCTGATCTTAGGACTGTAGCCAACACGGTTGAGCAACATCTGCTCCACAGAATATACATAAATCAAAAAAGGTACGATAACAATACTCAGCTAGCGAACATCATCACTGTACTTCTTATACGATCTAGAACCATAATCCTTGAATCACTAGCAAGAATATAATTTGACCATCACTGAACTAATACTTCCCGTTTCAGCTAGCTAAGAGTTTGTTCCAGTTTTTACATGAAGGTAACTCATCTAATTGCAGAAAGGTATATGCTTCTCAGCTTACCTATCACCTACGGAAAATGTAAACACTGAAAGAAGAAGAAGAAGAAGAAGAAGGCGTCTACCTCATACTTCTTGTACTGCTGTATGTATTGTTCCTCCTTGGCTGCCATTACTTCCAAATTCGTTTTCCAATTCTCCATCTGAGATTCACAAGGGACTACATCGTCTTCTAACTGCGCAAGGATTCTGTAAAAAAACTCAACACAAATAAAGTAAGATATACACCAGTAGACTAGATCATACACACACACACACACACAAAGTCTACTCCTTTCTTCAATTATCACGAATCTTACTTCTTCAAATACGTCAGCCTCTGAATCGCTTTCCTCGTATAATCAAGAAGCACATTAGAATCCTTCTGTGCTTTAGCTCTCTTCTCCTCCACTCCAGTCTTCCTCAGAGAGATATCTCCCATTGCAACAAGGAAACTACACAACATTTCTACTGCATCAGCGATAGGATAGCAACAAACCAATAAGAGAGCCTCCTCACCTGCTGAGTTCAGTGTCTCTAATGTTGAGCAAATTCGCCACATTTGCAAGAACTTGAGCTAAAGAGACCACGTTGGAAGGTAAGCTCTCCTGCGCCATTCCCGCACTCTCCAGTATCTCTCTAACCCGAGCCGCTGCATCAACACTCTTAGTAAGATTCGTTATCGAAGCGGGTGAGTAAAAAGGAAGTTGTACCTTGACCACGGTACTCGGAAGCCTTTTGCCGGAAATCGTTGGCGACGATGGTGGCGGCCTGAGACTTGGCTTGAGAAGCGGTGGCGAGGTTGTGGAGATGTGCGATGCTTCGATGAGTGTAGTCGAAACTGGGGACTTGTTTCCCGGCGGATTCGAACTGTGAGGTGAGCCAAGCTTTCACCTCCGAGATCCGAGCGGCGTCGGATCCTCCCTTGGCTTCGCTCAACGACGCCGTATCACCGGTCATGTCACTCATCGTTTCGGATCAAACAAAGAAGAAAGCAATTGGAATCGAAGCAGGAGGAGATCGGGTTACCGGTTTGGAGATGCGATCACGTTCGCTGAAACCCTAAATTTTCCAATTTGGGGGAAAGAACGATCGGTTGGAGTTTTAATTTAACAGTTCAAATTTCAAAAAGACAATAGAAGAGTAAATTTACAAAAGACAGCCGATCTACATTAACCCGATAATTACTTTTTGGTGTGTTGGGAAACTTTCTACAACAGTGAATGTATCATCTTTGCTGCTCATCTCAATTCGTTTTTACTGTTTGTAGGAAAATTATCCACAATTTTTTTTGAATAATACTAAGATTTAATATCATGTGTAACTTTAATGATGTTATTTAGTGTGTTTAATGGATTTTAAAATCAAAATTAAATTTAATGTTATTAGTTCTATGATATTTTAAATTCTGTTGAAATAATGTGGTGTTGGTTTTATAATTCATAAATCATAATTCAAACTATATATATTATTTAATAATATTAATTTATTAGTAAGTTTGATTAGACAATAAATTTTAGTGGATTTGAATTAATTTCTTTATTAAAAATTTCAAATCCGAGTAAAACATAAATATTTAATAAAATTAAGCAAAACACGTATACTAGTTTTCAAAATTAGATATTTTTATTTGAATTTATAAATTATGTAAATTTTGAATCAATTAAAATAAATAAACGAATAAGTATTTTTGACTACTGATTCATACGCTTCTAATTTGGCGATATTTCTTTATCACCTCGTTACTTCGTTCCATATAGTAGTACCCACTAGAGTCTTAACGAATAGTCAATGACAATAAATATAGTATACAAATTTTTTTGTTTTATTACTGATGTCATACTCCAATTCACAAATTTATAAAAAAAAAAGTGAGGCAAGTTTTCATCTTTTCTCGAACCACTAATATTCAGCAGATAACACGTCCTGGTCCAACACTAACCAATCCCCTCTGGCCCTCTCTCTCATTTGTTCTCGAATTTCAGTCTTTAAAAATAATTTTTTTCTTTCAATCTTATAAGTTCTTTCCGTAGTTAATTCCATCAAATATTTAGTTTGATCCACATGGGCTCAAACTTGTGCTGCTCTCGCCATCCAGATACCTATGAAAGTACCACGGGCAACAACGGTGACCGTAGCTTGCCAACAGGCGATGACAAATTTCTATCGGACGCAAGCACGTTCTCCGTGAAGGAGCAAGAGAGTCAGCTTAAGGCAGCGAGATTGGAGGAGCAAAGACTTGGCCGTGAAGCAGAGAAAGTCAACTCATGGGTCAAACATGAATCAGCCAGGTTCGACCACCTTCCATAGTTGACCATTGTTTTGACCAAGCTTTTTTTTTTTTTTTTACGAACCACGAACTAATACAATATATATACTTTTTTGGTTTACAACCACAAGAAACACAAAGTTTATTGCTTCTTACATAAGACATGATACATATTGTTGCCTACAAATTAAGGGTGCTAAGAATATAGATTTTGGGGCAAAAAACTTTTTCGGAATTTAGAAGCTTATTTCTATGTAAAAAACTTCTAAAATTTTTTTTTGTGGAGGGGGAGCAAAGCTAATGTTTTACCCGGCTGTGCTCAAATCCGGTCGTGATATAAACAAAACGAGATTACCAAACGCATTGCTATTTCAAGACATAGATGAAACCAAAGTTAATCAAGAACCAAGCTGAAGAAAATACAAACATCAATGTGAAGAAAACAATTGTGGCCTAAAAGGATATCAATGAGCCTTTAAGTCGGTTACTATATCAATGTACAAAGAACACAACCAAGCAAAACATATCTAAACTCACAAGCATATCCCTAAATGTTTTGTCTTCTCTTCACATCAACATCAATCAACCGAACCCACTCACTAGAGACAACATTTCTTACAACGTACCAATCCATTCTCATTGCATCCGTTGCATCTCTTAAACGCATCTTCTTGTTCCTCAAACACTTTGGTGCTACCGCCACAACTAGTACACGGCACAAACCTTGCATCTCCACAGCATTCACAAGCTCCCAGTGATTCACAAACAGGAAGCCCTTTTAACATCTCTCCCAGTTCACCTCCATCGTTGAGTTTCTTGATCTCCTCCATTCCACCAATGTGGACTCCTCTTACGAACACCTGAGGCAAACAAACCGGTTTCTCTTCTCCTAGTGCAATCTGAAGCTCTCTCCTATATTTGGACTCCATTGAGATGTCACGTTCCTCTACCGCAACCTGATACCCTCTCAATACCATCCTTACGTAACAGCAATCCTCATAAGTCTTTCGAATTCCTCTGAGGCTAGTGAAGTATAATACTATCTTGTTCTCATCCTTCTCTGTTTCAGACAGTCTTGGTTTCTCTTGCTCTTCCAAAGACCTAGAACTCAAACGTGCAGATTCTAGTAAACTGGTTTGTCTCGTGTCTTTACCTAGTTGTTTTGAAGACAATGCTCTCTTGTAAGATGAGATGATGTTAGGATCCAAATCAGAGAGAAACGATTCTTCAGCCAAATGCTTCCACAGAGGCTGCTTAGTTTTAGAAGGCAGTGGTATCCAATCTTCGTCATATTCTTCGATTCTCACGAACTCGTAAGAGTCGTCCGGTTTCATGGCAGACCCATTAACACCAACGTCATGATCCGCGGTGAGTGCAGAGAAAGATAGAACCGAATCTGAGATCAAAGAGACCATAAACATATTTTAGGTTAATATTAATAAAATCTTTTTGATAACTTACTGTTAATGCACGTATATTGAATAACTTTTTAAAATTTGGAGGCTAAAACAAATCTTTTTTGATAATTTACTGTTAATGCACAGTAATCATGCTTACCGTTACCGTTATCCAAATAGTCGTCGTCAAGGTCGTTCATGAGCTCCCATGTGTTAATCACTGAGTCAGGAGATAACGAGTCGCGTGACTCCTCTGGTTCAGGTATCTTCTTGTTATTGTTATTCCCGGACAGGGAGATATGAGGCAATGTTTGTCTGTTGGAGGCTCCGTCGAGATCGGTGATGTGAAGAGAACCGTAAGTGGTGGACTTGAGAGAGACGAGGTGGTGCGTGTCGCCTTCTTTAGCCGGTGGATGATGAACCGACGGCATCGGAAATGAGAAAGCTTTAGGAACCCTGGCAGGCGACAACGGCGATGGGACCTTGGAGTTGAGTTTCGTCACCGGAGGTGAAGTTGACGCCGAGCAACACGAAGAAGAAGAAGTGGTTTTAGAAGCAGAGGAACCCATAATGGCGTCGATGTTGTTTTAGTTCAAGCACTCTTGTCTAGGTCTCTTGTGTGTTATGCTTTGTCGGAGAATACAAAAGAGAAGAAGTTAGAGAGATAATAGGTGGAAAGGAGCTGTCTAGGTAAGTTGGTGGTGG
This sequence comes from Brassica oleracea var. oleracea, assembly GCF_000695525.1. Lineage (NCBI taxonomy): Eukaryota > Viridiplantae > Streptophyta > Magnoliopsida > Brassicales > Brassicaceae > Brassica > Brassica oleracea. The sequence goes on along the minus strand of NC_027750.1, from coordinate 13,851,575 downwards.
AAGATGGTGAAATCACTAAAGAAGACGATGGTGTGATGTTTATTTTACGGTATCAATATTTAAATTTTATTGGAGATAATTACGGAAAGTATTTATTTGATTCTATTTTTAGAGCTTAATTTAAGAAATCAAATTCAAAAGTAAACATGTGTTGTAAAGTGTCAAGATCCTCAAAAATTGCTTAGTTTCTAAATTTGAATTTGGCCAAAGACTTGCACTTAAATATTCTTTAAAGAGAAATAGACAACATACAGTATTACCATACATTTTGTCTATTTGAGTATATAAGAAATTATAAAATAAATTAGCAAAAACTTAGAAAAAATAAGAATTTTTTTTTTGACAAAATATACAAAAATAAGTAAAGGTTTGATGGAAATGTGGCAAAATAATATTCAAAATTTAGAATGTAAAATGGAAAGAATACTGATTTAACATGTTTTATTCTATAATCGAAAAGATTATGATATGCAAAAACCTGTTTAAGTAACTTTATATTCTGCTAGTTACTTCTAATTTGGACCGAGCTTAGCGGAAATGTCGCAGAATAATATTCGATATCAACAAGTAAAACACTGACTATGGAAAGAAGATTAGTTTAACAATCTTTTTGTAACTAAGATTTAAATTAACATTTTTTAGTCTCCAATCCAGAACGGAAATTTTAAAATGTAAACAAGAAAATAATTTGGTTATCCATTAAAAGTCAATAATCAACTAACTTCTAGTTGATTTGGTGTAGATTCTAGACTTAAATAACAATTTACCATTAGAAGTCACATATACATGTGTGTGTATAAGTATAAGTATAACCAGTATAAAAATTATTAGAACATACGACGTAAAAGTTGGAATATGATTACAATTGTCTAGAATAATGGAGCTCTGCGCTGATACTTTATGTTATATGAAAATAAACACGAAACGCTATTGCACAAGCCACACTCATTGCTACTTTGCCTTTTGTCTTTTATAAAATAAATAAATAATAAAATGATAACAAATACTTAATACTCTGTTTTTATAAAAGTATAAAAGAATAATTAGCCAAAAAACAAATATAAAGAAAAAGCAAGATGGGCGCAAGAAGAAACTTAATACTCTGTTTTTATAAAGCTTAATAACTTATCCGTAAAGAAAGATTTTTTTTTTTGTTAAGTTCCGTAAAGAAAGATTTTTTTTTGTTAAGTTCCGTAAATAACGCGCTAAATTTGTAAATAATATTTCAAAGTTTTAACTACTGACTTGTACAAAAAATGGTTGCTATATTCACTTAATCATCTTCGTTACACACTGGAACCAATTGAATCATTACAACCGCGATGTCTATGATCTTATCACTTTAAAAGGTAAAGCTATGGCCTATGGGTACCGTCACTCACCAGCGAATAATCTGCAAGTTGATCTGGTCTTGTAATGAGGATCTGAATCATTCTCTACCAAAGGTCCAAAATCATCTTAGTCTCACTGGAATGTAACCAAAAAGTAGGGTCGAAATTCGCATATCATTAATCACACAATTACGTACTAAGTAAAACTCAGTTGGAAACAGAGATTAGAAAAGAGTATCAAAATTTACCAAAAGACCAACATAATTCTCTCAAATCAACAGAACACAGACAAATTGAGAAGTATTATATATATATATATATATATCAAACTCCACTTTACATGGAGCAAACAATGACCTTATATATCTCCCTCCTTTATAAACACAAACCCTTCAATTATAGGGTTTATAGACTCATCGCCATTAAAAAAAAGAAACAAATCTCTGAGGAGGAAATGGTGATAGTTCATGGAAAGCATGAAGAATCTTGAATCTTGAATCTTGAATCAATCATCCGACATGGAGAGGGACGATTCTCGGTTTCTAAGAGAACCAGCAATTTCGTCAGCGATACACAAACACGTGAAAATCCAACCGCTCAGAGCAAACCACACGGTCTTCGTCAGATACATTGCCATTTCCAAAGGCATAGCCATTTCTATCTTTAGTTTCGCGAGTTCGATCTGTTTGGATGAAGAGTGAAGGGAGGAGAGAAATATGAATGTATATTCCACACGTGACACATGCGGGGATCTTCAGACCAATAATACATCACCATATATACTTTTCACCCCGTCTCTTTCTGGCCAGCTAGAAGAGTGTTAGGTGACACGTCCGTGTTCGACCAATAAATTCGAGCTTAAAAGTGAAGACCCGTCCCAAACTTTTATATCAACCTTACCCAAAGGCTAATTATTAAAAAAATTAATGTCATCTATGATGAGCTAACCGACATTTCCCCAACGAACCAATCATTCCCGAGACGTAGTTTGTTTTCTTTCAATATTCGGGACCCCTTCTATTGTTGTCTAGTAAAAGCCCACTTAGAGAGTGACATTAAACTATTAGAAAGAAGAAGCCCATTATGACATTAGTCCATAACGGAGAGAATCAGATTAAACGAAGGTGTAACAAATAAATCGTATTAACAAATTGTAATAAAAATAAACGTCCAATCAAATCGCCTATAAAAGAATCTCCAACTTACGTCTCTATATTTTTCCTTGAAATAGAGAATTCAAGGAAAAAATTAGAAATAAATATAAAAATGGATTGGAAATGGTCTAATTCTTTGAAAAAATAATAATGCTATGAATGGGGTCCTAGTGGGCATAGGAAGTTGGAGGCAATGGCATGTTATTCCGCTCTCTCTCTGCTTTTCATTGAGATTTTTAAGGTTTCTGAGTTGCTTTTCGGATTTGTTGTATACAATTTTGCAGAGATGATATGGTTTATTGGAGAAAGAACCTTGAAATCCTTTTGTGATTTTAAGGCTAACCCGAATTGTTATTATATATTTGCTAGTTTGTGATGATATACATTTCAGACGTGCTGAAAATACGCCATCTTGTGCTCGATAATAGTACTTTATCATCATCTACCTATATATATCCCCCCCCCCCTCTTCATTTTTATGGCAACCCTGTAATTACCAGAAGAAGCATTCCTACAAATAACCTAACAAAAACTCTGAAGCAAAGTTTTGAGAAAAAACTTATCAGATCACACCCAGTCAGACTGATGTTGTGATATCATTGTATTTAGGACGTGATCGACCAGTAGATATCACTTCTTCCATTGCTTTCCTCTTATTATTAGTCAACATTGGTTCTTGTTGTTCGGATTCAAGTTCTTGATGGAGAGTCAAGATTTCAATCACTGGCGATTCTTCTTCTTCTTCTATCTCCGGTTTCACTTCTTCTGCTGGTTTTTCACTTTCTTTCTTCAACTTGGTTTTCATCATATGAGATTTCAACTTGGTGAGATCAGCTAACTTTACTGGTTTCAAGAAAAACTCCTCAGCTCCTTCTTCCAGACATCTGTTGTCCATTGACATTATATCAGTACCAAAATACCAGATACATTGCAAGAAAACTACATTGTTGTTCCTCTAGGTCAAAAATTTAAAGACTTGTTGTTCAAGTAATTATACTAACCCAATTTCACAAATCAAGAAGAGTCAAAGAAACAGAGGCTTACCTGGAGATTCTAGCAGGAATGTTCTCAGATGACATTATTACAACGGGAATCCTTCTAAATGCAGCTGATTCCTACACAAAGCATATATAGTAGATGTCTCTCAGAAAATCATTATATTGTTCTCTTATTATACAATATATATCATATAAATAAATAACTAAAGTTTAAGAGAGTGGGAATAATATTCCAAAGATATTTTCACCATTGACATTCTAAATTAATACTAGTAAAGAGAACATCTTTATTTCTTTTTCTGGAAAACGAATTTTCCAGAGATGGAAAAGACAGCAACCCAATTGAGTCCAAGAAAAAAAAAACAAGAACAAGAAGTACCTTAACTCTCTTGAGCAAATCATAACCAGTGATGCCAGGCATACAGTAATCTGTAATTATAAGATTTATTTCAACTTCCTGCACAAAGTCACAAACAAACTTCAATAAAACGAAACCTAAACGCGAAATAAACTCAGTTGAATCTGATGAGTTACAGGTGATGTAGAGGTAGCATTTGGGTCGTCATTCTGATTGCTTTCTCTCAAACCAAGAAACTCGAGAGCTTTAGAGCCTGAATCAACTGTAGTTACTGCAAACATACGAACAACATAAAGCTTTTTAGAATCTTCTCTCTCTCTTTTCTTTATATGAAAAATTTTAGCTTCTTTTTGTTCTGTTTACCTTGACAGGAAGACTTTTGCAGCAATCTCTCTATCATTTTCCGATCAAAGAAACTATCATCAACCGCCAAAACATGGAACTGTGACTCTGTTACCACACCCATTGGTTTGTTTTGTGTTCCTTTTCTTATAAGATTAATTCTCTATAGTGAGAGTTGTCTATGAGCTTGCAAATGGAGGGGAAGTAAAAACGGGGGTTATATTCGAAAAGGAAAATAAAATTAAAACTGCATCTAGCTTTGAGTTACGGACCAAGCAAGTTTTGAGGAATTAAAGTATAATTCTATTGCTAAGAAGACAACGAGAAAGAGAGAGGGACTTTGGTACTAATGGATAAAATAATAAAAGAAATCTATATGAAGATTTTAATGGATTTGTTTTCTCCACCAAAGACTTTTTGTGGGATTAAGATAAGAAGATGATAGATTTAAATAATATAGGGAGAACTAAAAAAAAAAGTTCTGTTGGAGGTTTACATAAAAGACTATCATATAACCACATGCAGTTTTAACGCCCACAGATAGTTGTTTTAAAGGACTGGCAGAAACTGGATGGTCTACACAATTCCTCTCCACTGCAGGGAAAGCAATAATGCTACAATCAGTTCTCTTAGCCGTTCCTACCTATCCTATGACATGCTTCCTACTCCCAGTAAACCTTTGTAAGAGAATACAATCGGAACTTACCAGATTCTGGTGGGACGCGAAGGCTGGTGAGATAAAAATTTGTTGGGTCTCCTGGGACAAGCTTACGATGCCTAAGAGTGAAGGAGGGCTAGGCTTCCGTGATATACAAACCTTTAATCAAGCTCTTCTGGCGAAAATAGCTTGGAGACTACTCACTGCGCCCACCTGCCTCTTTTCCCGAATCATCTTGGGCAAATAATGTCACAAGACATCCTTTCTGAAGATCACAACTTCATCAGCCATCTCACACGGTTGGAGAGACATCCTCCATGGCCGAGACCTCCTCATACAGCACCTAGGTAAAGCTATAGGCAATGGAGAGACAACAAGCCTCTGGCTGGACTCCTGGATCAAACCAAACGCATAGCTGAGATTCCAGGGCCCCGTCCTACAACAAGACATGGATCTTATGGTCTCAGATATTCTAACAAGAGAAACTAGAGAATGAAATCGAGCCCGCATAGACAACCTGATGCCTGAACTCACATTGCATATCATGTCGCTCCGACCGAGTATCTTGACCTCTCAAGATGCCTACGTCTGGCCACTCAATAGGAGTAGAGTATATTCAGCGAAGTCGGGATATAACGCCTTGATCACCTCCAAGCCCCGAGCTCTAACAAACCCACGTCTTGTAAACTGGGACTGGAAGAAGAATCTCTGGAACCCTCCTTTACTGCCAAAAATAAAGATCTTCTTATGGAAAGTCTTACATAATGCGATATCTACGGGAGAGAATCTACAAAAGAGAGGAATGCTCACCAATACCCTCTGCTACCGATGTCGAGCCGTGGAGACGTAGGAGCATCTGTTCTTCACACAACGATTTCCCCCAAGCTACAACCTTTGCCGCTGCACTCCAAAGCTCGTACCTTCAGAAGAACCTACCTCCCTATGGGATCGTGGGTAATGTCTTCCCTTGGATCTCGTGGCATCTCTGGACCACGAGGAACAAACTCATATTTGATTCCAGATCCACTACTCCACAGGACGTTGTGGTACAATCGATCTGCGCCATGAGAGAATGGGAATCAGCCCAATCATCTCTCCCCTCTGCTGCCCTCAAACAGTTACCCCCGACGCCACCGCCAATTATTCCGACAGCTACAATCTTCTGCAACACGGACGCGGCTTGGAAATCAGACTCCAACTCGGCTGGTCTCGCCTGGATCTTCTCTGATCAATCAGGCCTGGAGATTGCTAGATCTTCATCAGCACAAGATCATGTCGCCTCCCCCATGCATGGCTGAAGCCATCGCAATCAGAGATGCCCTACTCCACGCGGCTTCTCTCAATTACTCCCACATCTGTCTCAGAACAGATTCTCAAGTGATTGCCCAAGCAATCAACAGGAAATCATCGACGATGGAACTCTACGGACTGCTATCAGACATCGACTCCCTTATCTTTTCAACCTCTTCGCCTTTTGTTTTTTGCTTCGTTGTTTTCATTTCCCGTACGGCCAATGGGCCTGTGGACCAGCTAGCGAAAGCCCAACTTGCTTCTCATTTGGGTGTAAACTCTAGGGCCTGATTAGCCCATTGTTTTCTCCTTTTAATTATTAATATATGATGTTGAACAAAAAAAAAGGGTTGGCAAAACTAAAAAAAAAAGGGTTCTGTTGGAGGTTTATGCATATACATACACTTTAAAATTTAATAATTATAACTCCACAACTAAGTTTCAAAAAAACAAAAAAAACTCCATGACTAAGTACTCTATTTTGTAACTTGTTAATTTAACAAGCCCTTCATTTCTTAGAGCATCAACTTGTGGGAGATCATTAGCATAATTATTATGATCTTTATAAGCATACAATTAATCAACAATATTTAGGCAATCATTTATAATAGGATTTAGATGTGCTCTCCAAATGGTCTTTACCCAATGTTTTTATATGATTTTTTTGGTAAAACATTTGCATTTAGAATATATGAATTTAAAAAAATTTCAATAAATTTAATTTATATTATCTTATAATATCACAAATTATATTTATATCCAAAAATAAATTTATATATTCAAAATTTAGATTTTAAAATACAAATATTTCACATTTATATATATATATATATATTAAATATAATTCATTATTGTCAACTAAAAATAAAAATTAATATATATGTATATATATATATTAAAAATATAATATATATATATATATATATTATTCAGAAATAAACAAATTATATATCATATACTAATTTTATATGATAATTTTATATATAAATCATCAGCTGCTCTACCAATCAAATTATTAATTACATGAAGAGAGAATACTAATTCTATACATAATATTACTACTTTGTCATCAACTCTACCAATCAAGATAGAGTATCTAGCATAGAAAATGGTTATATATATCTTAAATTAAATATTACATTTTAAATAAAAAGTTGAACCAATTAAAACGATAAAGTGTAATATGTTTTTGAAAGTTATTCATTAGAAATGTTATGGTAAGAGTTTCTCACTTTCTTTCCTTTTTTTAATTATCTTAGTTATTAAAGATTTGATGAGAAACTGATTATAATAAATCAATAATTCAAAGAAACGATTACATGGGTCTATCTGTTTTCTTAGTGCTTAAATTAGTTTTAAACTAAAATCTAGTTGTCTAATTGTTTAATTAAATTAAATTTGATTTGTTAATGTGTTTATTTGATCATTAAATTTGTTTAATCAAGTTATTTGTTAATGTGTTTATTTATGCATTAAAATTTTTTTATATTTAAAATTTATATAGAATTTCAAAATAATTTGAGATGATCCTGACTGAAATAGTGATTAGTAAAAAAAAAAGCGCCGGACCACAGATTAAAAGATTCATCGTCCTTATTTGTATTTTGCGTTCTGTGTCGTAGGCTTTGTTGATTCATGCAACTCGATGTGACGTGTCATATTGCGTATCTTATTTTTTTTTTCCGGCAATGGTTTGATATTCATTCCAAGGTAAAATACAAGAGTTCGTACGTAAGCTGACGGCCTAACGAAATAGCCCCAGAAGCAAGAGCCCACATGAAAGCTGCAACTAGAAGGTGACTTACGGAATCAAAACATAAAAACTAAAACCACATCTAAACCCGAGAATAACGATTAACTACTACACTCAAATCTGAAATATATCAGCTCATCAAACTTTAGAAATAAGCACATGCCAATGCTCGGGGTTTACCGTTGCTGCACATAGCCCGCCACACACACGATAACCTCCACTTCTTACACCCACACCACGATTTATCGCTGCTGCCTATGCCCGCCATTTTGTATCATATTGTTATTGGATGTAATTTTTATGTAATTTGTTTTGTTTTACTTTTGTTTTTAAAAGCCTTTAATTTTGACTTTTTGTCAAATCCTTCTATCTACATCATATACTAGTGGACAGTTAGGCCTGGGTTGCGGGTCAAGCCCGCTCCGCGGGTTGCAATTCTTTTTTTTGTCAAAAAAATTTGACCCACACATCCGCGATCAAATAAAATTTTACCCGCACCTGTCCCGCTTAATTTTGCGGGTAATCCACGGGTCCCACGGGTTATATTTTTTTTAAAAAATAATTATTTAATTTGATTTATGTAAAAAATAATATAAATGATATATTTGTAATTACATTTTTATATAATTTAAAAAAAAAATTAAATCCTGTTTCTTAAAAAAATATTTACCTTTTCACAAAAAAGACTTTTTTAATTTTATGTTTAATTTTATATTTTTTTAAAACAATTGCGGATTAGCGGGTACCCGCGATCCAAAATCCACCAATCCGCATCCGTCCTACATACAATATTCATAACCCGCACACACCCCGAATAAAATATTCATAACCTGAATAAGCTCATCCGTTGGTGGTGTTCTTTCTTAGAGATTTGGAAGGCCACTCTTCCCCTCTTTTCGGTGAACCGACAAGGTCTCTTGGTGTGGGGACATCTACGATGACTCGACAGTCCTGGTAACTCGTTGGAACCTTGGCTTCATCGATCTGTTAGAGGACGACAGAAAGAAAGCCGTTCTGCTAGTTAGGTATTGGGGCTTGGGATTTGTACCGGTTGTGTTAGGGTTTCTATCAACGATGGAGCGACTTTGGGGATGGCGGTTCTTCAACCTCTGTTTCCGTTCTAGTGTGGCAACCTTGTAGGAGATGGATTACATCCCTCCACAAGGCCCATCGAATAACAAGGTCTAGCCCAACAAGCTGCAAACTTACTCGGCTCAGCGATTAAAGTTGTCAGCTCGGTCCTAGAGTGCTTTTAGCCGACGACCGAGCCGACCAAAAGCACCCTGCTCGGAGGAACTCCACCAAGGCCCGTATACTCGGCCTTCTCAAGTTAAGGCCCAAAAGGGGACAAGATTTAGGGCACACAAGGACGGAAAGCCTATAAAGGGAGATGAGGCAACAACAAGAAAGGGATCGACACTTTTACACAGATACTAAGCGGCTAGATTTAGGGTTTCCATATCTCTTTACTTCCAATCGCTTGTATCTCTTTCGGTTAGCTCTACGAGCTCCGGTTTGCCTCCTTGATTTCTTGTCACCCTTGTAGCCCTCTGATTAGATCTAATAAAACGTCTTTAGTCATCCCATTTTCGAGTTCTTTCAATCTAGTCGACTGAATCCCGTACAAACAAACCTCTCGCCTCCAGGTTGTTGGTGAAGAAGAGCGCGGACTCCTCGAACTAGAAACGACGATGATGCAAGGCGATATTTGCGGTGGCTAGTTTTTTTCGTTGGATCCATCGATTCCAGCATATGTGGCCGCGGGACCTCTCTAACGGTGTGTGTATCATGACAGCGATTGTCGAAGGAGCGTCGGTCTGGTTTGGACAGCCGGATCTGTGATGTTGCGAATTCGCCGGGGTCCCCACCGGTGTTCATCGGAGCGCAGGAAGCTCAGTTTCCTTTGGCCTTTTCACCCACGCCGTCCCTCTTAGTTCTTCTGTTTGCTTTGTTGTTGTTTTGTCGGCTTCTTGTAACCTAAGGCCACTGTTTCCGGCTGGTAATGTAGTCACCCCATATCCTCTTTTCACAGGAAGATAAATAAAATTTACTTTAATTTTAAAAAAAGATAACCTATGTTTGCAAATATTTAGGACATATGTAAACCTTTTTAATTTGAAAGGATCTTGGATAAAGACCACATTTGAACGGAGTAATGGACATTCAAAAAGAACATGATTTATTGTTTTTACTTTGTTTCGCATATATACTGCATTGTGTATTTCACATTGTATCTGTATGACTTGAAACTATTTGTACCAAGAAGAAAAAAGTCTTGCTAAATAAAATGTTTGAAAAACTTTTCAACTTCAAGGTAAAAGTTAAAAGCAGCCGTATAGTCCATAGTATCTTAGACTTGTATTTGTTAATGAACGAATAAAGTCTCTTATTAGTAGTTAAGGAATTAATGAACTAATATATAAAGAATTATGATCAATTTATTTATCATCCATTTGTTTTAAGTTAGAATCTCCTGATAAGCCTAAGTTTTGACTTGGTATCAGAGTCATTCGATGTTGGACCACCATGTGCATGTTGTTCCCACGGTTGTCCACGCTTGAGCGTAAAAGAAGGTCTTAATAAATAAACGAAGTTTCACATCGGTAGTTGAATAATTAATGAACTAATATATAAATGGTTAGGAACAATCCAGTTATCACCAATTAATTTTAAATATTAAACCCGTGATAAGTCCAAATTTAACATCATCTATACTTAAATGTAATTTTTTCAATGTTTTAATATGATTTAACTGTTTACTTATCTGGTATTGTGAAATATTACTTATCAAGTCTGGTTTGGATAAACGACTAACCGTCATACTTTATATTTTTACATCCATAATTTATTATTTTATACAGCTAAAGTACAATACTATATAGAGCATTAAATATACATTGAAAACCGTTTTACAACCTAAATATGAAGTAGCAGTGGCGTTGATCGTATACTTGGTTGTGCATTAGTGAAAAAGACATGGAAACATTCACTCGATTCTCTGAGTGGAACCTTGTGGTCCAGCGGTAATAGATGGATTTTGGATGCAAAAACATTCCGGATTTAATCTTCCTGCCGCGAAAATTAAATTATTAAATCAGTACATTGTTATGATCACTACGATGTGAATCCGTCCGTATAAATATACGGGAGAGGGTCTGTCATAGACTACATTTTCCATCGAAGAAATTAGGTATGGTTCTCTAATAGATTCGGTTTTAACCATTTTTATCAAAAATTATATATATATATATTCTCTGTCAAAGATTTGCCTCCCCATGGTCATGCACCATTCTTTATCCGGAGGACACGCCCATTCTTTATCTGGATGACACGTATCCAAAGTATGGTAGCAACTAGGTCTGGGACGGATCGGGTATCCGGATAATTTTAAGATATCCGGATCCTTATCCAGCGGATCCATAATTTTACTATTCTTATCCGGATCCGGGGTTCGCGGATATCCGGATCCGGATTTGGATCCTTAAAATAAATAAAAAATAATATTAATATATATAAAATATTAACAATAATTTAAAAATAAAAAAAATAATGTTTTTAATTATTTCTATGTATAATATTACAAAATTTACATAAAATTATATATACTATTATAAAAATAAAAATTTATTAAATAAAATTAGTTTTTATATATAGATATTATTATTTTGAAATAATTATTAATAAAATTTACGGATCCGGATATCCGAACTAAAAAATCAATATATCCGGATCCGGATATCCGAACTAAAAAATCAATATATGCGGATCCGGATTCGGGTTTGACGGATCCAACATTTTACTATCCGGATCCGGATTCGGCCTCTCCGGATATCCGGATTTTCGGATCGGATCTCAGATCGAATCCGGATATCGTATAAAAGTCCCAGGCCTAGTAGCAACTAGCAACACAAAAGCCCCTCCAACTACCATCCCCTCTTATTGCTCTATGGGTTCCATATTGTCCTTCTCATTTCAATCTTTTTGTTGTTGATAATTTCACATTTTGTTATTTTTAAGGACCGCAACAAAGTGACAGTGAAGGACTATGACATTTTTTTTTTGGATCAAAGACTATGACATTTATTTTGTTTGTTAACATGATAGGCTATGACAAGATTTCTATTAATTTTAAAAATAAACAAATAAATTGGTCGCCTCATACTAATTCCAATTTCTTAAACTAATATTGCACGTTTTACTCCTGCATACAACTATATATATATGATATGATATGTGATAAATCATGATTGATATGACATAAGGTTAGTTATGTGATAAAGAATAACTATACGATCAATTTTATAAAATAGTGTATGAATCGACTGTCAACATCAACGATTTTCAAATACTTTATTTGAATGAATGGAATTATTTAGGTTTTAAGTGTACAGCTTTAACATTTGGAACAGATCCTGACTGACAACTTGTTTTTCACAACACAGTGACATGTTTGAAGTATGAATTGCACCGCCAAAATAATCTCTTCCTAGCTACTTGAACGATGCACATATATATATATATATATATATATATCACAATTATATATATATATATATATATATATATATACTTGAACGATGCGCATATATTTGCATCTCACAATTATATTTGCAAAATATTATATCAAAACTATATTCATCTTTAAATGCAGTTGGAAATAAGTTTCTTCACTTAACATAACTAATGATGAGTCAATTATATTAATTTGGTTACCGAATGTGTGTGTGCTTTTTTATTACCATGTGATATCTCAGGCCTAAGAAAAAGTTTAGACTAATTCGTGAGAAGAGTACAGTCTATGGATAAACTCTCTTTTTTAATATTCAAATAAATTTTAAATAATGAATCCATATCCGTGTGGTCATACGATGGAGTATATTAGGATACCTTCATACTCACGTTGCTTAACAACAAAACTGAAGCAACAAAAGAAAAATTGTCATAAATTTTTTCTCAAAAATTAAAATATGCTACTGGATTTTTTGGTATTTAGGGTCGCTTTTTTTACCTTGAAAATCAGTTAGACAGAACTTAAATTAATTTAATACTATATACATTCAAAGGGAGAATTTGCCAAATAACCAAAGTAAAAAGGAATTAAGTACATAGCAATGATTTCGACGTAATGTAGAATCTACCATTTATGAAAATAATTATCCGGTTCCCCTTCTTCTTGTAGTTAACCGTTAATTGTGTGTTGGACGGGATGACATCACCTATGGTGAAGATCAATTTAAAATTATTTTATATGAATGAAGAAGAAGTAGCCACATCACCCTGTTATTTATCAAAAATATTTTTATTGTAGATAGTAAAACGAATAGTGTAAAATATGCATGCTGGAATAAATGGTCAATTCCATATAGCAACCTTGTAAATCTATCTGTAGAGAACAACACAACGAAGAAGGTAAAAAATAATAGAAGACTCAAATATTATATTCTATATCACCAAAATAGAAGAGAACATCAATTTCATCTCTACCTCTCAATACTAAACGCTGTCTAAATCTCATCCAACCCTTAAATACTAAACCATAAACTCTAAACACTAAACTTTAAACACAAATATAAACTCTAATATACACCATAAATCCGAATATAAACCATAAACCCAAATAGAAGGAACAAAATAAATAGCATAGTACATATTGGTTAAATTCTGAACCCAACCCAACCCTAAATATTAAACCCTCTAACCTTCCATACCCTCTAAATCTCAATCACTAAACCCTGAACCCAAATATAAACCCTAATAAGTAATATAGTTTCCACTAGTCCAATGTATAGTTTACACTAGTTCACTGTATAAATAGATAAACAATATAAATTTAAACTCTTATAAATAGTATAGTTTTCACTAGTCCACTGTATAGTTTTTACTAGTTCACAGTATTCAACACCTTTAAGCCATTTTTAACTTTCAATAATATAATCATAATATGTAATCATTCGTAAATGCTTAATTTTGATTAATAAGAATAAACCGATCGTTTCACAAATATGATACAACAACAAAACATAACAAATATTTATTTACTGTACATCTACATATATATTCTACTTTCACCAAATAGAATAGAACAATACAAATAGTATATTGCGAATGAGATAATCTGATTTGTAGAAACTAGTGCTCGAGTTGATGAAGAAGGAGACGGCGAGAGGAAGTGAGGAGACGAAGAGGAAGGGAATAAATACGGTGGCGGCGATATAACAAATGATGATGATATATGTGCCGGTTGTACATGTAGAGGTGATTGTATGTGATGGAAGTTTATGTGTTCCTCGTATCAAAATGAAGCAGAGATCTAAGAGCACATTCAATGGTGTTCTCGGTGGCTCGGAATCATAGGTAAACTTTTTAGAATTTTTTTATTATTATTATTTTTTGTCCGTTCTTAAAAAAAAAAAATTTAAAACGGAACCAACAGCGGGTCGCCATGTGTCGTGGGACCCGTGAATAGTGTAAGGATTCACTAACAATCAGTCTTTAATTAAGGATTTTTAGTACCAAATCCTTAACAAAATGTGAGTTCCACCAAATATCTTAATATTATTGTGCTAAGGATTCTAGTCTAAAATCCTCCACTGGAGGTGCTCTAAAAGGGAGAGGAAGAAATAGATAAGAAGAAGAAAAATTATTGTGACAGGATGTATGACTCTCGAATAGGCATAGGCATGACACATTTTTGGAACATAATAATTATTAATTTTTTTTTGTTTGTAAGTTTTGCCGGTTACAATAAAAAACAATATGATAATATTATATAAAATAAATGAGGTACAGTGAAAAATAGAGCTTTTAGCTATAAATTGAATTATAATTTTTTGGTGGTTATACATTGCAATTTTCATACATTCAATATAGGATAGAAAAAAAGGATTGAGAAGCAAGAGTCAAAGGATCGTGGTGTTGACTAAAAATATTCTCAATAGTCAAAGGATCGTGGTGTTGACTAAAAACAAGTTTACGAATGGAGTGATCATGAAATTGCAATGCACGATGTGTCGGGAAGACATGCTTTAAGTCTCAATAACCCTAAATACACAGTCGAATAGATCTTCAGTCGAGATCTTGTCTCTTTAAACTTCAGCACAACCGTCCATGTTATAGAGGACCCCTCCTCTTCTTTAACACATTCATAACTTTATCATCATTACAACTTTTGACCCTACAATGTTGAAGAAGAAACTACGTACAGTAAAAAAGATTGTGGATGTAAACTGGACGATACATCATTTACAGACCTATTGCGTAATTCAATTCATATTCGGCGAGTATTTAGTATTTGACTTGTAAATTTCCATATTATTTTATATTCAGCTCAAAAATTATTAACGCATAGATCGACGTTGGCATGTGACATGAGAGAAGATACGGTGGAGCGTATCTGGCCTCCATCTTTGATTTATATTAAAGATTATATGACCATTTAGTTGTTATACCTTATACGTACCCTTTTTGGCTCAAAATGAATTCACTATGATTTGATCGTTGAATGATCTTTCATAGGCATCACACTTATTATATCCTAAGTAACATCGATTGTCTTTTCTAGCATACGTATTCGTTCTTTAGCGGTTATTTTGATCAGTTACTAAAAATAAGCACATAACGATAACATATAAAGTAAATACATTATGTCCGGTAAATAAATAATTTTATTCTACACATGGCAGATTTGTATATGTTATAATCAATATTAAAACCTTCAGAAACATGCAGTGCAAGTGGATCGATCGAATAGAGTATAAATCTATAAATAAATATATTTTAGATAAATTTTAAAATTTAATGTTTATAATTTCAAAAGAAACGTTAAATATATAAAGATCGAGTTGTTAACTTTTAACTACATCATTACTTCATTACATATATCATTGATATTTTTTTGAACAGAGGATAAAAATAATTTGAGATGACACTATATTTACAAATTTAGTAAACAGTTCAGTTAAGCCATAAAATAAATTTAGGGTCGGCCAATAAGTGAATTTATTTCACACCGCTTTGATGGTGGATCTAAATATCACAAATATTTTTCTTTATTTTTTATAATAGAAAATTTAAATATTTTCAAAATATGTGGAACACAATACTCCTTCTGTTTCTGAATAAGTGTCACTTTGATATTTTTTCACATAGATTAAGAAAGTGGCTGAGATATATGTAAGTTGTTATTAATTACACATCTCTGACCAATAGTATTTGAGATAAATAAAATTATTTATAAAATCACTACAATTTACAATTAATTTTCAGCTGAAAATAAATATAATTTGCATTGGAATCGTAAAGTGACACTTTTTGTGTAACAAGAAAACAAATGTTAGAATTACACTTATTATGAAACATAGGGAGTATATTTTAGCATTGGAATCATTCATAGTGACATAAACATGTTTAATGAGATGACTCGAATCTTGATATCAACTATCATATCCACTTAACCTTCATAGATTGACTTTCTTGGTTTTTATTTATCATGAGTTAAATCTTAGATACATGTTAATTGTGTAATATGCTAACGTTATGGAATATACATTCCTTAAATTAATAAGAAAATGGATATAATGGGTGCGTATTATGAGTGGTTGTACCCAATCGGTCTTATAAAGCTCACCATTGTTATTAGTTTTTGTAGTTATTTGTTTCGGTGTGTATAAATTAGTATCGAATCACGTTACCTCACGGTGGTATCATTTAATTATAAAGTAAATGAGCTTATATGGTCTTAATACGGTGAACCAAACCTCAGCCATTATTTAAAAAAGATACGACCGTACGTTGAGAATATTAACAGCTCGACTTGTCGACAAAATTAAAAATAAGAAACAACTCGAGTTATATAACTTTGCATATTCTAATAACTTCAATTGCTTATGAGTTATGATCGATATTAGTCCTCAGATTTTTGTATAGATATAAAAGTATGAAGTGTCATGTAAAACATTTGAGTAGAACTTAACCTTTATAAATAAAATAAAAAATCATTTGACTAGAACTTAAACGGAGATGTTGTTCGCTTTTATAACACATAAGAAAAATAACGTCTCTTTCAGCAAAAAAAAAAAGTAAAGTAAAATAATGTCTCATCAAATAAAATAATAATATTGATTTGTGTAAAACAATAACACGAGTAAAATCAACATCTACGTTTTGTAAATGAGTTCCAAAATTAGGTTATCCAGTACATATGCATACCCATAATAAGTTACTAACATCTATTTAATGGCACAAATCATTTATCAAATTTCGAATATAAAACCCGGACTCCCTAGTGGAGTTTTTACCGATCCGTTTCGGACTGACTGAATCGGTATGAAAGTTGTAACATGGGCAAACCGGCACCCAATAAAAAGAATAAAAATAACGTTATAGAATTGTATATTTCTTAAAATGAAAACGACTCATATGATTTTCGTTAGTTAACAACATGATTGTCGTAATACATGAAAAATATATTTATATGTGTATACAATATGTTTTGGCATTAGCAAGTAGCTTGTACTATTTGTTTTTTTTTTCTGAAGAAGAAAGCTTTTACTAGTGGTGGTATAGGAACTTCGGCTGAGATGTCCGCCATCACGAGTTTGAGTCCCGGCCACAGCGGATTTAACATCCCTTCCGTTGGGGCGCTGGACCTTCTACGGAGGGATAGTTGGGAATGTGACTGCCCAGATACCAGAGTTAAAAAAAAATAAAAAATAAAAAATAAAAAATAAAGCTTGTACTAGTTGCGTCGTCCTCCATAAAAGGCATGCACTCCAGAAACCAAGATGGTGCAATATATGGAGTTTTGCACACAATTCCTAAATTAACCATGGAAATAAAATTCGGGACTGTAGATGCCTCGAAACACATGAATGATGAATCCCTTGAAATCTGCTCAAATCTATTGTACGTCGATACAAACGTAGTTACATAAACCGGGCAGCAGGGCAGGCTATTATTTTACGTTACGGCATCCTATATTAACGACATCCGATGACACTTTTTTTTTTCTTTTTTTTTTGGATAAAAGTGTTAAATTTTATTACCAATTTTCTTTGTGACAGAACAACCTAAAAACAAGGAACATAAGATGCAAAAGTGAAACTAAACACATACTCAATCTATCTAGGCAAAGACTTCAAGTAAAGCTTCTAACAAGAGGATACATCCAAGTCAATCAAACACTTGCCGCAAAAGAGAAGCTGCGATGAAACCGAGAACCGAACCCGGTAGAATTCGGCAATGCCCGATGATCAGTTCTAAAAGATTGGCTCCGCAAGAACAGCTCATGAAAGATCTCCTAATCTGCAGCCATCAAGAACAGAGCCACACCCATACAAGCACACCCGCATAGACAACGAGCATTATTTGGAGAGAAGGACCACCAGAGACACCACCACACTATCGAACCTGCAATGAAGAAGAAAGAAACAAGCTAGCACCGCTTTGAGTCGAAAACGGTCAGGAACAAGCCCTAGATCCAGTCCTGAGACTAGCTGGTCTCAACACGTGCCGTCACAGAGGAAGAAGAGCCGTGGTTGACAAGTCCGATGACGCTCAGCCCCACACGCGCCTGCGGTGGAGAACCCGCAACAGAGCAGCCCACACAGAACTGATAGTTTCTCCGACAAGTCTTCCGGGAAACCGCTCACGGGTCTAAACGAGCACGCCATCAGAAACCA
The DNA here is from genome assembly GCF_000695525.1 of Brassica oleracea var. oleracea. Classification (NCBI taxonomy): domain Eukaryota; kingdom Viridiplantae; phylum Streptophyta; class Magnoliopsida; order Brassicales; family Brassicaceae; genus Brassica; species Brassica oleracea. The sequence goes on along the minus strand of NC_027750.1, from coordinate 13,833,012 downwards.
ACAACGGCTCGGACTATGCAAGACAGTCACCCCCACCGAGACGACAAGACGACAAGACGACAAGACGAGGAAGGAGAGGAACCCGCTTCCAGAAACTAGATCTGACACCAGATCTGAGCTTTCGCCGCCGCACTCGACCAGGGGAATCACTAACCACATCCTCACCGCCTCACTTCGCTGCTACTCCAAGGCTGAAGATGTCAGATCTCTACCGCGGTGACGACGAGCTACAGAGCAGACAGCAAAGAAGCAAGGAAGTTTGGGGAGGCAAGCGACGACAGGAAACGAGAAAAGCAAGGAGGAAAGGGGAGGTGACCGACAGCGACGGAAGCAAACCGCCGGCCACCAAATCAAATCTAGATCTAGGTTTTTTTTGTTTAGAGAGAGTTTATGAGAGAGAGAGTTTCCCTTAAACTCAGATATATCCTATAAGGGGTTCAATTTTCTGTCGATTCTGCAATGTTGAGTTTGTGTTATTTCTACATATATATTGCCCAAAATCACAATTATTTCGATGTGGAATGGGAGAGGCAAGCGACGACAGGAAACGAGAAAAGCAAGGAGGAGAGGGGGAGGTGACCGACGGCGACGGGAGCAAACCGCCGGCCACCAAATCAAATCTAGATCTAGGTTTTTTTTGTTTAGAGAGAGTTTATGAGAGAGAGAGCGTTCCTCCAGTGTGGACGTATCCGCCGGCCACCAAATCAAATCTAGATCTAGGATTTTTTTTTGTTCAGAGAGAGTTTATGAGAGAGAGAGAGCGTTCCTCCAGTGTAGATCTTAATGTTTTTTGTTTCTATAATTAGCGGGTAAAATTCGGAGTGGCCTATCCGATGACACTTGAAAAGGCCACTCCGAATTTTACCTGCTAATTATAGAAACACAAAACATTAAGATCTATAGTATTGTGAAGAAAATAAGAGGGACAATTTCCAAATTTGTACTGCTTAACAAAAGGAAAAACGAATAGCTACTTCCAAAGATTTCAATCATTCTTGGGATCCATTTTTCTTAAACCCTCCGATATTACACACCACATCGTTGTAATTTTTTCGGTTAACAACTTAACATAATATTTTTTTTTTAAAAATGGAACATTATTTAAGAGTTATTATTGGGTTCAGGGATGAACCTATAGGTTCACCAACCAATAAAAAGTCGTTATTTTATATTCAATATCTTTTAAAAAAAGAAACAAAATATTATCAGTTTATAAAATTATTTTAAAATTTAAAAAAGTAAAAATAAATAAAAATAGTACTAGATGCAAAAAAATACAAATTTAACGCCGTAAGCAAAACATTAAACTCTAAACTCTAATCCTAAACTCTAAACCCTTGGGTAAACCATAAACCATTGGATAAATCTTAAACCCTAAATCAAAAAACTAAACACTAAATCTTAAAAATACTAAACACTTTATCCTAACCTTTAAACCCTTGGGTTTAGTGTTTGTAAGATTTAGTATTTATTATTTTTTATTTAGGGTTTATGATTTATCCAAGGGTTTAGGATTTACCCTATGGTTTAGGGTTTAGTGTTTTACTGACTATGTTAAAAGTAATATTTTTTTTTGCATCTAGTATTATTTTTTATTTATTTTTATCTTTTTTAATTTTAAAATCATGATAATATAAATTGACAATTTTTTTTTTGACCGAAGGCTTTCATATATTAAATGCAGAAAAAATAAAAAAGAGTTACAAGCCGAGAGGCTCTAGTCCGACCATGCCCAATTGTTTCTTCCGTAGTAAATATAAACCCAAAATGAAACCCATAGAAAAAGATCAAATAGAACCCATGTGACTGCAGAAGCCCAAGAAAGGCCCAGTTGTTTGAAGAAGTCGGTATCGAGATAGATCATAGCCAAAGTTGCATTAGGGTGGAGGAGATGATCGGTGATGAAGGTCTGAGAGAAAGTAACTTGTCCTTGATTTGCCTATCAATAAGTCGAAAGAGAGCATCTGTCGATCGGAAGTGCTGTCGATGGAGTCTATTATTTCTCTCATTCCATATCCAGTAGATTGTTGCCTGCCATCCGAGGCGAGTCAGTCGCTGCAAATTCCTTCCACCAGTAAAATTCTGCATCTGAGGAACTGAATCATTCCAGGACTGTAGGGGAGTAACTCTACAACTGGTCAAAACTTGTTGGAGCAAATCCCAAGCATAAGGACATTGAAAGAGAATGTGATTGCGTGATTCAGGCGCACTATTACACAGAAGACATGACGAGTCAGTTTGGATGCCCCAGTGCAGAAGACGATCTCTAGTTGGACATCGGTTAACCATAAACAACTAATTTAGGAAGCTATGCTTGGGAATTCCTCCCCTAATCCAGACAACCTTAGTCCAAGGTACCTCTTCTTTTTCCGGTTTTAGCTTCCAGTAAACATCTCCTGTACTATAGCCATTTGTCGGAGCATCAGTTACACATCACTCATATATGTCCTCTTCCTCTATTAACTCAACAGTTGTAAGAAAAGTGTAGACTTGAAGAAACTCATCGGATCTTGCAGGGGGAAGAGTGAAAGGCCCCGACCAGGTTTCCCTTACCGTCGGTTCGTCCTCAGTTTGCTTGCCCCGATCCAAACTGGCCCTTTACGAAATATTCCCTTTACTTACGATTTTTAACCAGCTTTCCTCTAAGAGGTTCAGTTCATTACACAGGGTTCGCTAAGTATAATCCAACAACTTAGCAATCTACTAGTAATCGCAGCATAATAAACATGTACCTTACTGCCTCTGTGCTTTGTTATCTGATAATCCATCCATACACTCCTTCCTTGATGTCTTCCTGCTTCCCGTCCGTCTTATCCAGCCAGCTTGATCAGATACTTAACCGAATCCCCTTATTCCTTAGTCACTCAGCCAACCATCCCCACATGACCCAAGTAAACAAAGAGAGACGACTTGGTCTCCAACCAGCCATCCGGAACAGACAGTACGCTAGCCATGCTTAACGCCCTAGAACCAGTCCCTGATCACCCCCGGATCAGTCAGTACATACTCAGCTCCACAGCCCTGTAACCAGTCAGTAACACCATGCCTCCATCCAATACAAGTCTCGGTCCAGTCATGACCGATACATCTACACTTGGCTCTATACCATAGCCGATACAGAACGCTGAGACTCGATCTGAGTCCTAGCCGCCAGTATCACGTTCCAGCACTATACATCCGTTAAACACCTCAGGTAACTCTTACCGTCTGATCCTCATCATCAGTACAGACGCCTTCCATCAGAAACCATCAAGCAGTCCGCAGAACCCGCCGAAACAGTCGCGTCAGTACTCGCCGGCCATCAGCCATGATCCGCACGATCAAGCCATCGCTCTCCGGTACCATCTCTCGATATCCTAATCACGATCTATTCGTGTAGGGATCAGAACCAGTCGCATCAGAACAAGAAGGACTCGCGTCCAGCAAAGGAGGCTTGAAACGGCCGTCTGGCCTAATATCCCTGTTCGGATCCGTCTTTCTCTCTCTCAGTTCCTTTCCCTCTGTTCTCTCCCTCCAGTGTCATCAGTACGATCTGATCAACGTTCTGATCAGACAGAGTCGCAGTGAACAGACAGACATGCGGTTTCTAACTGAGACTCCGATCGGCCCTCCGGCCAACGCTCTCCTTCTTGCCGATCATGATTGATCTCACTCGGTCTCTTTCTGTGTTTTTTTACCTGTCTTTCTGTCCAGGAATCCGTGTCCCTCTCTCTGATCCGCGAAATCCCACTTAAGGGAAACAGATGGGCGGTTTCTCCACCAACCTAACCGCTCTGCGCCCAATCCAGCCTGTAACTGCCCTCGGCAGTTCCTTTCTCTCGGCCAACTGCCTTTGACGGTTTCCCGATCCAATAATTGTCCGTGTCAGTTAAGAAAACCAACCATGAAACCATTCTTGGCAACTGATTTGATAACAGTTCGGAATTGCTATGCTAACCGCTCTAGCAACTGCTCAGTAACTGCTCCCGGTAACCGCCAGATAACTAATCCCATCAGTTTGCTTAGCTTCCTGTACACGTTCAGCTCAGTACCCATTCCCATCAGAACGTATATTCAGTCAGTTCATATATAGACTATCCAATCTCGGAAGATAAGTCTAACTACCTTGTCTGAAACCCGACCAGTTCAGTCCGACAAGCTCAACTGTTATGTCCGGACTCGACATCATTGTCCTAACTGACCAACACTGTCCTAGAAGACTAGTCTAATCCTGACTAAGTCATATGATCGGTCTGTCTTACTCGTCCTTAGACTAATCCAGCTCAGACAGCGGAACGGGGATGCTACAAAGAGCCCATTGACCTTCAACACACAGTTCAGAGAGAGTTGCAGTTCGGGAGATACCTGAGCGTGAAGTAGTTCCTCGAAGAATATATCCCTCAAGTGATCCAAATGGCGACCAATTATCTGTCCAGAACCTACACAATCTCCCATTACCAACCTTCATCCTAATCCAGGTAAACACCATTTCTCTCAACTTGATTAGTTTGTTAGCTAGCCTGAAAAATAATTTAAGACAATATTTTGTTTCATTTAAAAAAAAATACTAAATATAAAATAATGATTTTCTATTGGTTGATGAGCATATAGGTTTACCCTGAATAAATCTTCCGCCAAATTATTATGGAGCCGAGGAATTATCAGGCCGATGTTGACATCTGATTGGGCTAAACTTGATTTGATATAAAAGTAATCAGGCCTCATCTTTTATATTCCTCTTCGGTGGTAGCTGGGGATAGGTCTATCGGAAATAATCCCAAGTCATGTAGTTGTTACTTTATTATTCTAGACTTATCAAGGAAGCATGATACATTTATTAAAGCTCAAGTCCATGATAATAAATGTATAAAATGCTCGAATGAGCTTTATTAAGATAGAATAGAGAAATATTGAAATAGCTTATGAAAGCTGCATTCAAAGCAGCCAAAGTTAATTTGTTCATCACATTACAATCACATTTATACTACTAGTCTATTGCAAGAACAACCCTAATACACATGGGTTTGTGGCTTGGTTTGTCTTGGGCTTGGACTTGAGCTTTAATAACATTATCACACCACACAGCAAAGGGTCTTACTTAATTCTTAAGAATCATCATCAGAAGGCTCTTGAATCTTGATATTAAGAAGTTGTGCAAGGCAAATGATGAAGGCCAGTTAAGCGTCAATATCAACCGTATAAACGCGTTGATATAGGCTAAGACCAACATTCATGGCCGGCCTTTAGATTTTGGCTTAGCCTATATCAACGCGTTTATACGGTTGATGTTGACGCTTAACTGGCCTTCATCAGTTGCCTTGCACAACTTCTTAATATCAAGATTCAAGAGCCTTCTGATGATGATTCTTAAGGCCGCAATATTAATTCTCAGTTCTGAAACCTAGGATATCTAACTAAGTAACTAGTATCGACATAAACAATTTTCTTTTTCATCGTTTTTTTTTTAATTCAAGAAGTTCTGGGTCTAACACAATAATCTTTTTGGGCCAGGAACAAGAACCAGTTGTTTAATTTCCTCTCCACAACATTTATGAGATTCGAACCTGGAACTTCTATGGAAGAAGGCTTTACAATTAGAGTTAGCAGCTCCGGGTAAAGATGACGGCCAAAATTATAAAAACATCATTGTCTTTTTTATAATATATTCTTTTTTCGTTGTCTTCTTTCTGTTTTCAAAATTAAGATTCTCGATATAAATCTTTTCTAGTAAATTAAGAACTTCATACATGGGATAAAAATATGGTATTATTCAAGTTATAAAAGTGTCTTAGACGAGAGAACGTGAAGCAGTCTCTTTTTCTTTCCACCCCAACCAGAATATTTCTGAAAAGAAACGGAAGACAGAGATAAGTCACAAAACAATGTAACTTTTGATTTTCACCGGAGGTCCCTAACTTTGGATTTAGTTTTATATCGTTTTCTTTTCTTTTGCAAAGTGAAGTTCGCAATTCTATATATGCTGCATGGTAGAACGTTTGGTTTATCAGTCAGTGTATAGAACAAAAGTTAAACTAATAATATCCCAATTAGAACCTTCGACCTCATTGTCACTATTTTCCGAATCTTTATTTCAATCTCTCTTTCTGTTGGTCAGAAATATTTATTAAAAACCTCAGTCCACTTTCCCACGTGTAATAAATTTATCTAATTTGAAAAGCATTATCACGAAAAATATAGAAATAAAAAGAAAAGGCAGCATGGATTCGCTTATGCTTTTTTCTATTTATTCCTTGTCTCTCACGTATTCTCAAACATGAAACATCCAGATAATTAGTATTCAGGTATATAATCGAGTAATTTAGCCATACTAAACATATACTTAGCAGCTACAAAATCAATAATGCCAATCAGCCGGAAATTTTGGACGTGGGCCGTTGCCACGGCCGTTATAGCCGTCCTGGTCGTCTTCGTCGGTCCATCATCGGACCGGAGAGCATATTGGGATCCAAAAATGTCCTAACCACGGCCAAGATGATCCCGCTTCCCGTTGATGGACCAGAGAGTCTGGACTGGGATCCACGAGGGGAAGGCCCATACGTTGGCGTTACCGACGGTCGCATACTCAAATGGCGCGGTTCGGATCTTGGCTGGGTAGAATTCGCGTACTCGTCCCCCCCACAGGTTTGTTTAATATGTATATGACCCAAAAAGATCCATTTTTTCAACAGAAATATTTGTGTTAGTGTTTTGTCAGATTGACTGTTCAACACAGATTTTTGTTAATGTTTTTATCACTGTCTAAAAGAATTATTTACATAATATATGCGCGCACACACACACAAATGGCTATTTGTGTTCTGCATTTGCTTAATTTCACAATTTATAAACTACATTCGCGAATAGTTTATATTATTTTTTAACTTACCAAGTGTGGACATGGATGTAATTTAAAAAATACTATACCCGTTCCACAAAGGTAAATGTCTAAGAACAAATTGTTTCACAAATTTTTTTTCGTGTTTTTGTAAATTTTATTATTTAATAATAGTAAATTTGAAATTAATACATTAATTAAATTTACTAAATTATTATTGGTTTAAAGTTATTAAAATTTTATAATCACATAGATGGTATATGTATATATATCTTTAAATATGTGTGAAAATATATATTTTAGAACGGAAAAGGTGTATATATATCAAAACTAGTATTAATTTGTGTAGATAAATGCATATACGATAGCATAATTATACATCTGTTTATTATAATTAATTTGGTGTATATATTAAGAGGGAACTGTTCAAGCCATAAGGTGGAACCTGCGTGTGGAAGGCCTTTGGGACTGAGCTTCGAGAAAAAAACGGGAGACTTGTATTTTTGTGACGGTTACTTTGGGGTAATGAAGGTCGGACCTAAAGGAGGATTGGCCGAGAAGGTCGTCGACGAGGTCGAAGGTCAGAAAATTATGTTCGCCAATCAAATGGATATAGACGAAGAAGAGGATGTTTTCTACTTCAACGATAGCAGCGACACCTACCACTTCGGGTATTTTAACTTCACCTCTCTATTACTTCTTTTTTTCTTTTTATTTCAGGAATAAAGAGTTTTTTTTTTTGGTTTTATAGATTTGGAATGTTTGTTGACGTTTGCCTTTAGTTGTTATAAAATTTCTTATAATAATATCAGAAAACCAAGAGAATTTTAATAAGATGCATTATATATGTATGTTTGAATTTGGATGGTGATGCAGTGAGCAAGATAGCAGGGCCGTGCCTTCCCTCTATTTAAGCATATTTAAGGGCTAAAGCTATGTTTAATTTGAAGAAAAAATATCATAACATGTAAACCTAAAGAAACAATCCGATTTTCCCTTTTAGCAATTTATCAGTAAACGTGTAAAATTGCTTGGAAACAGTTGAAATCCTGTTGTAAAAAAAAAAAAAAAACAGTTGAAATCCTAGTACTGCCATAATATTCTAAGTGTTAAGTTCTTGTTTGGATCAGGGACGTATTCTTTGCGTTTCTGTGTGGTGAAAAGACAGGAAGAGCGATTCGATACGACAAAAAGTCAAAAGAGGCCAAAGTTATAATGGACCGTCTTCATTTCCCTAATGGTCTTGCCATAAGCAAGGATGGTTCGTTCGTGCTTTCCTGTGAGGTCCCAACGCAACTTGTGCATCGATACTGTTAGTGCAAGATGACGCAACAATAGGTAAAACAATAGGTAATGCAGAAGATAAATCAAGAGACAAAAACACAAGCAAACACCAATGTTTTTATTAGAATCTCCTTTAAACAATCTTTACAAGACTTGCTTATTCAGCTTTTACACGTCTAGTGTTAACACCCTAACACACGCTACTGAAAGATTCCTAAGCTACCCGCTTATGTCTCTTCTCCGTCAAGTACTTCAGCCACTGCTTCAGCACGACCCAAGAACACCTCCAAGAGCTTCTCTCTCTCTCTCTCTATAAGATCAGCCTCCGTGTCTCTGTCGCTATACAGACGACCTCATAGCTATCTTATAGTTATTCTCCATGTTCCCGAAACCCTAGTCTCCAAGGCAACATGTATGGACATCTTCCATAACAATAAGTGCAACTTTCCTTTTCTTGGAATGCACTTATTCCTCTTTCTTTAAGTCATAAACTTGCTTCTCAAGTTTATTCATCTTTCCTTATCTCCAAGATACTCCCTTGCTCTCCAAGTCTACACGACTCCAGCTCAGCATCTTGACTCCACATGGTATTCACCACTTAACTCGACGTCTGCTTCAGCAACTACGTCAGCGACTACTTCAGAGCAGACATCTTACATCTTCAGATACTGGGCCAAGGGGCCTAAAGCTGGGACCCGTGACGTATTCGCAAAGCTTCCTGGCTACGCGGATAACATCAGGACTGAGAAAGGGGATTTCTGGATTGCCTTGCATTCCAATAAAACCCCATTTTTCTAGGTTTTCGTTGATGCATCCCTGGATTGGGAAATTTTTCATGAAAACCTTGAAGATGGATCTTTTGGTTTTCCTTTTTGAAGGAGGAAAGCCTCATGCGGTGGCCGTGAAACTCTGTGGCAAGACCGGTAAGGTTTTGGAGGTTCTTGAGGATAGTGAAGGGAAGAATATGAAGTTCATAAGTGAGGTTCAAGAGAGAGATGGTAAGCTTTGGTTTGGGTCAGTTTTTCTGCCTTCCGTTTGGGTTCTTGATCATCAGTAATTTATACGGTTATGGTGTTTTAAAGTGTATTTTAATAACAAAAAATAAGTGTTTTAAGTTGCACCGTGATTAAGAGATCTTTCTTTTGCTATTACATCATTTTCTCATGTGGATTTGATAACAATCAAGAGTTCTAACGTTGCATGTAAACTGTCCTTCAAGACTCTTGATCTTATAATTTACTGCATTGTTGGCTTCTTCTTTTTCTGTAAAGCAAGTCTTGGTTTCTTTATGGTTCAGTTTCCTTTTCAACGCGACGATCATTTTTTCCTTTCAATTTAGTTATATTTTCGAGTACTTTCACTACAAGAAAACACAAGTTTTACGAGGGCAGTTTTCCTCGTGATTTCGTCGTAAAATCAGTGTTACGAGTAATTAGCGAGGAAAACCGTTTCGTCGTTATACGTTTGTCGTAACGCATATATCCTCGCTAATTCATCGTAACATAGCGAGGAAATAATTTCACCGTAAAAGCGAAGAAGAATATTTGGTCGTAAAGACCACGTAAAGCTTCCACGTAAGGACGTCGCTAAATTTCCTCGTAAATACCTCGAAAGCCGTTCCTCGTAAAACCCACGTAAATAACTTGAAAGTAAATACTCGTAAAGTAAACGTAAATACCTTGATAGCTTTCCTCGTAAAGACCACGTGAACTTTCCACGTCATTTCCTTGTAAACCTTTTCTCGTAAAAACCTCGTTAAGCTTCGACGTAAAGAAGTCGCAAAATTAGCTACGAATTTACTTCGTCCGTTATTTTACAGAAATATAAAAAAAATATAATTAAAAAAATAATTTAAATAATTTAAGTTATTAATAAAATTAAAATTCTAAAAAAATCAAAACCAAAATATTTTATATATAAATAAGTTTTGAATTCATAATACAAGAACCGAAATTAAAAAGAACTAAGGGTCGTTAATCGCCGGTAGAATTCATCACTCCTCGCCGTTACATCCGCCTCGGCATGTGTGTCGGATGTTGACTCGCCTGGAATAGGATTTCGTTGTCGCATGGTCCTCAACAAGGTCTCCCATTCCGGATTTGTGGCCGCTACAACGTCCAAGAAGCCCTCGAGTCCACCCATCGAGATCGCGTCGAGCTCAACTCGTGACGTAGCTCAGCAGACTCTCTACGCAACTCATCGGACTCCCTACGCAGCTGAGAGACTTCATCATCCCGTCGCTGACCATAAGACGATGTCACTCTC
>NC_027750.1:13818577-13821923 GCF_000695525.1 Brassica oleracea var. oleracea | reverse complement strand
CCACACACAAACTCCCAAATCACACCCTATCTCAAATCACACTCCTCAGAAAAATCCTATTCAAATTATAAATATTTGAAAAAAAGGAAAAGAAGAAGATATTAGAATTCATGTGGGAGAGACTTACCATTATAATTGTTGGAAGTCTTGCTACATGTGAATCTGGTATCTTTCTCCTTTTTCTGTTTTTTTTCTAGTTTTTACATTGCGAGGTATTTACGACGATTTCATCATACGTGGTATTTACGACGATTTCATCCTACGTGGTATTTACGACGATTTCGTCCTACGTGGTATTTACGACGATTTCAGCCTACGTGGATTTAACGGGGGTCGCTTTTTTTATTTTTTATTTCATCGTTATATTTCATCGCTTTCTTACGAGTCTTTTACGAGGCCCGCGTCGTAAGTTCGACGTCGCTTTACGAGGAATTAACGAGTGTTATGTTTAAATCCCTAAAATCCGAAACCCCAAACCCCATATTCCTTATTTTCTACTTCATATATTCCAAACCCCATCTTTATTTCCATTCTAAATTACAATTCCCACATTCCCAAATTAGAAATATTTGAAAAAAATAGAGGAGAAGAAGATATTGGAACTCATGTGGGCGAGACTTACGAACGTAAGTCTCGCCACATGTGATTCCGTAATCTTTCTTCTTTTCTTTTTTTTTTCTAGTTTTTATACTATGGGGAATTAGCGAGTCCCGCCTTTCACCAAAATGATTTTCAAATTAGAAATATTTGAAAAAAATAGAGGAGAAGAAGATATTGGAACTCATGTGGGTGAGACTAACGTAAGTCTAGCCACATGTGATTCCAGTATCTTTCTTCTCTTCTTTTTTTTTCTAGTTTTTATAATTTCGTCATAATTTCCTCGTTGGCTTACGACTCGTTTACGACGATTTTTTCTTACGTGGAATTAGCGTGCCCCGCTTTCTTTATTTTTTTTTAATTTCGTCGTAATTTCCTCGTGTCTTTACGACTCCTTTACGACGATTTTGGCTTACGTGGAATTAGCATGGCCCGCGTTCTTTATTTTACATTTCGTCGTAAGTTCCACGCTATTTTACAAGGAATTAACGAGTATTACGTTTAAATCCCTAAAATCTGAAACCCCAAACCTCAAACCCCATCTTCTTTATCTTCTACTTCATATATTCCAAACCCCAAACCCATCTACCCTTGAACCTCAATCTATTCTTTCACCTCAATCAATTCTTTCCATTCCAAACCACAAGTCCTTATTCATAATTAAAACAAACTCTCACATTACCTTATTCATAAAACAAACTCCCACATTATCTTATTCATAAAAAAAACTACACAAAATCAAATACATCAATCGGATACATCAACATTCTCGTCATCACTAGAAACATCATCATTTTCATTAAACTCGTCTTCAACAGCTTTGTCTGTGGCATCGTCGGTAAGATCTTCGTACTCGTGATTATGCGGATCAATGAGAAGGATGTCATCAATTTCTTGTTCAGGTTCCTCGACTTCATTTATCTGTTCTTTTTTCAATGGTGGTTCTTCTCCACTGATGATTCGTCCTCGAGGTGTAACTTTGATCACGGCTAACCAATTTATACCCGAATCTCTCATCCGAGGGTATGGAAGGAAGCTAACTTGGTGGTGGATTCAAAATTACCTCGTTAAGTACACGTAAACTAATTCTAAAGAACTCACAAAGTTTACGTCGTATTTACGAGGAAATAGTGTTTCCTCGTAAAAACCACGTCAATTTACATCATCTTTACGACGAAACTTTTTTGTCGTAACGTTACGAGGAAATAACGATGCTTTTATTTTTCCACGTAATTTCCTCGCAAAATCGACGTATTTTTACGAGGATTGTTTTTCCTCGTTAATTTTCCTCGTTAAACTTGTGTTTTCTTGTAGTGTTTTTTGGGGTTTTAGTGTTTATTTATTAAACTAAGTAAAAAAATTTAAAATCCTACCTACGAGTTCAAAGAGAAACATCTCGCATTCTCATGCTATATGACAATTTTAAACACCGAAATAGAAACTAAAGTAACCAAGGACACTAGGCTGTGTACACACTCAGCCTGAATAAAGCAGAGAAACGACATTTATGTTTAAAAATTGTAAGAACATAATTAGAACCCATTTAGTCTTGATTCGTTTCAGTTTCAATTTCTTATATATATTTTTAACTCATATATATATATATATATATATATAGTGAACAGTTAAATGACACTGATAGGCATCTTGGACACTGATAGGTATCTTGGAGTATATATATATATATATATATATATATAGTGAACAATTAAATGACACGGATAGGCATCTTGGACACTGATAGGTATCTTGGAGCATGATTAATGGAGGATTCTTAAGATGAGATTCTTAGCGGGATATAAAAAACCGTCTCTTAATTTTTAAGTAAAAAAGCTAAGGGCGACTCTTAAATAGATATTTAAGAGCTGGCTCTTAGTTTTTTTACTTAAAAATTAAAAAATGGTTTCTTATATCCAGTAAGAATCCTACACTAAAAATCTTCCATTAATCATGTTTTAACAAGGACAGTAAGGACAACTTTACCGAGAGAATCCGAGCTTCTAAAAAAATAAAAAGTAATATTCTAATAAACATTTTATTTTTCAGTTTCTTTTAAATACTAAAGTCCATAAATAATTGACATCTGTCAAACCCACTTTCTAAAAACTCGGTGCAGAGGACTCATGCATCTTCTCTCACCTACTTTTTCATTATTTTTATTTTTTTTAATTGAAGAAACTTACCTTAAACACCACCGTTGGACTTGCTCTAACAATGAAAAAACAGTTTTTTATTTGTTTGATATTACTTTTCTATGAAAATATATTATGGTGGGCAAAAAACTAATTTCCTATATTTTTATTAATTAGAAACCATTTTTTTGGAAATATACTTGGAAACAAAGTTAATAAATCTATATATGAACACAAGTATCTATTATTATTATTTTCTTCTTTTTAAGTTCATAAGTTTTTTTTGAAACTGTGAGGCTAATGACTGGCCTGTGCAGTCCACAAACCATAGACAGGATAAAAGTGGGATATGTAAACATTAGGATGTCCATCCTTTTTGAATGATTTCCTTTATTGGCTCTGATGTCTTTGGAATGGTTTGTTTGGATGGGTTTGATGACATAATTATAAAATAAAAAGGGTCAGAACTCAGAGGGCAACACAACGAATAGGTTGCTATGTGGGGGCTCATGCAGTTGCTTCTTCTGCCCACTGCCGGTTCTCCTGTCAATTCGCTTCCTCTAACCTCTGTTTTTAAATATATATATATATATATATATATATATATATATATATAT
>NC_027750.1:13811824-13818547 GCF_000695525.1 Brassica oleracea var. oleracea | reverse complement strand
TTTATAAATACAAACTCAAATAAAAACATTTATTACTTGTTGCAGGTTAAAATGTGGATAGTACGAATATAGCAATCTTAGATGGGTTTACATAATTTAATATAATATTTTAATCAGATTTAGTTATACAATCAAACTTTCATTTAAAAGTGAACTAACTAAAATTAACAAATATTTTCACAATTTTTCATGAATATTTTATAAATTTCTTTTTAATTCTGAATTACTAACAACATGATTATTGGGGAGTTCTTAGGGTAGGATTCTTAGCGGAATATAAGAACCCGTCTATTAACTTTTAACTAAAAAGCTAAGAACCGGCTCTTAAATAAGAGTTTTAAGAGCCGGTTATTAGCTTTTTTAGTTAAAAGTTAAGAGACGGGTTCTTATATTCCGCTAAAAATCTCACTCTAAGAACCCTCCAATAATCATGCTCTAAAGTCTTTCTCATTCAAAATTTGATATTCTAAGGAAAATGTTACTTTCAATATATCTTATACAATAAAACATACTTGTCTCTCTCCTCATTAAGCCACGTCATCAGGTAGGAGAGGGCAAATCTCGACACGTGTCGCCTAAACAAGCATTCTACGAAACCAATTTGTCGTGTCCTTTGCGTTCTTGAATTGGGCTTCTGTTTCGTTTCTTTTGCATTCTTTAATTAGAGCTTCTTAATTTCCAGGCCCGTATATCATGTGCTATACCAGAAAGTGAGGTTTTCACGTGTCACATTTTAATTATTTTCCAATTTTTTCGTTCACGAACGCTAAGTGGGTCATTGCAATTTCTAACTTTTAACCCAAACCAGGTTATGTCTATAACTAGGCTTATGTTCTCTTTTTTTATTCAGGCCCAGCGTATCATTGCTTAGTGCTTAGACCCATTAGGAATATCAACATAGATTAACATCGTCGTCGACCCTTCCCTTCCCTGAAGCCTCCTCCGATGAACTTCCTGTAACGCCTTCTTTCTCCATTGATTTATACCTTAAATCCGTTCATTAACTAGCTTTACTCCACGCCTCCCACTCTATACCATCTTTATACGCAACCGACGGGAGGGCTCCGAGCGTTATACAGCTCCATCTCTGTGAAATCTAGAAGTATTGTCTCTGGTGATTACTAACTCCAAAAATGGAAACTTCCTACTCTTTTCTTGCTGATTTGAAAGCCTGTAGCTGTTCAACCACAACTGAGCTTTGTCTTCTTAGGTTCTCGGAGAAATGCCAAGAGAGGAAGCGAGCTGATGGGGGTTGACATGCTATTCCTTGACGAAAGGTAATCACTGCCGGATCATCTCATTCAAACTATCGATTCTTATGCAAGGGTCCGTCAGTGCGAACCATCTCAACAATTTCAGTGACCGTTTCAGTCTACAGGATGAGCGGTTTCGACGTAAAGCGGAGCAACAACATTTGGCACTTATTTTGAAAAGTTATCAAGAGTCCGCTAAGCCGATACTAACTGAACTTTTCCTTTTCCGTCATACGGCCAACTGCTTGCTTTGGCGAATAGAAACAAACAGCTACATGGTATGTTTTTGTGATTTTAGGAGTTAGTTGGTATTTCTACTTAACAAATTTCTTAGACTGCTGAGGTAAGTGCAATCAGGAGCACAATCAAGGACAGTTCACAGGAGGCACAACGTGTAATGCTTACTATACGTCTAGAGAGGTACTTACGATTGTTTAATCTCGCGTGGTTATAGTCCATATTCATATGTATGCCTACCGCGTCTCAATATCATTGCATTTTTGCAGGGATGTAACCGTCTGTGTCAGTATGTTTAACCCCTTGGCTTGCCTTCATAACAAATTTGAAAGCTACGGAAGTGAACCAAATATTGTCCTTGGAGGTTATAAACTTGCTACTATGTGTAGTTTATGCATATTAATATAGCTTTGGAGTAATGCATTGCAAAAATGTTTTCACCAGACATAGCTTCACATAAACTTAATATATTATTTGTAGGTGGGCTATTTCTGAACTTAACATCTGGAATCCATATTTATTGCGACTCTGAGACTGTAGGAAAAGAGAAGTTTGACAAGTAAGTACCCCTCATTCTTATTAGCTAAACGCCATTTCGTCCACTTAGAATATATTGGCATCTGATTTCCTCTTTCTTTGTGGTAACTATGGGTCTGTTTTGTTAACCAGTTGTCAGAGAAACAAAGTCGTCAAATTAAGCTCCTCCAACGAAAAAATTATTTGGGTAATATTTCTATATGATTATTTTGCCATACAATATGCTCCTTTCATGAATTAGTTTTGCCATTTCTTGGCTTTTGTACTCAAAATATCAGTAACTTTTTCTTCCTCATCTCTCTTTCTGCAGTTTAGATTTAAAAGACAATGTTTTGTCATTCTCACTGGTTTGTTGCTTGATAATTGCATCTTGAACAACAAAGAAAAGAGTTATGTGTTCTGTTTTTTTTTACTTTTAAATTTGTGGTTTCTACGATCTTTCAGAACAGGGTGGGTGGTACTGGAATGGACATGAGAAGCACAGCCAAGGTAATCTTTTTATTTTATTTATACGTTGATGAAAAAGTTAGCAAATTTCCTGTAAAATAGAATCAGAATGTCAAAGCTTAATGATCTCTGTTTGGTTTACTTTTACACTTTCCCTGGACCTGCAACCAACCATCAAAACTCCCAAAAAAGGAACTATGATGGTTCCAACACTTGGTGAAGCTCCCCGGGAAGATAGTGAAGTGATCTTATAGTAAGACCTCTCCTGCAAACCAAGTAAGAAAATAGTGGTCTCACAGCTCTTGCTTACTACATGTAACGCTACATCTGAAGGACTATATGAAACAACTTTAATCCCATCGTGCTTATAATCGCATGCTTACTTCCAGCCTTGCAGATGCCACAATGCATTTGTTGAAAGGCACAATAGAGGAGGAAGCGAAAACTAAGAAAATTAATATCACATGTATGAGGACGAGATCACATGATTGGTCTATATGAAGCTCTGCGGGTTTAGCCTCAGGCATGTAAGAGACGAGGCTCCATTATAGGTGGCAATATATTCTGCACCATATGCTTTTGTATCTAAAAGAAAACTAAACTCTTAGTTACAAGAATGTAATGTTCTACACAGCAGAAAACAATACACTTAACAAAAACATTTACTTAGACAAACAACTGCACGACCATAATTTACAGATGAAACCACCCTCCCCACATGCCTTCCATAACAAAACTAACGTAATAAAATGTTGCCAATATAGTTTATAAACAAGATACGACAAAAAATAGATCCAAACATGTGCCACCAAATAGGTTTAAGATTCTCTCGGCCCAAGTCACCACAAATCTAAAAACACAACAATTATGCTCTAAAAGACTAGAACAAATACACATGAGAAATATAAAATTAAGCAATATGTAAACACATGTAGCAACTATATGTAACCCAAGGCTGCGTAAAATGGAAGTTTCATCCTTAGCTCTAATCAGACAAAGAGGTGTGGAACATCTCCGGGTGTCTTCACTTTCTCCTTCGATCTTTCTTAATGATTGGTTTGTTTTCATGTACAAAAAATTACTGTAGAAAGAGTATACGTTCTTTAGTTGCAAGAGGTTTTTAGTAAATAATCAAAACAAATATTTACAAAAATCAGTTTGACAAAAAAAAATATAATATAGAAATTGAATTTGGTGAAAAGTTAATTAACAAATAAGAATTTATTGAAATATTTTACATGATCTAATCCAAAATATAAAACTATAAAATATTTATAAGAACGAAAAATATCCATTTATGATATTATTTTTGACGTTTCATCAAAACTCGACCAATAAAACAAAAGAAATATCATGGAATTTTTTTTGGTGGTTACCAAACTATCAATCTTAAAAATATTCACATGAAAATCGAAAGAATAAAGCTAATAATGGTTCTTAAAAAATCTGCTTGCTCTATAACATTTTAAAACCCAAAACTGCTTTTAAAAAAGAAAATGCAATGACCTTCCAAACAAATAAATGAACCATATAAGTTACTAAATTTCGCCCATAATTAATGTCTTTGCTATCCCAGCAAAAAATCATCATTATTTACATATGTCAAAACATTAGATAAGTGTTACTAAGCAAACCAAAAAATCTCACCACCATTTTTAGAGCTAAAGAATCAAAATTTAAAGTGCCAATATCAACACAAACAACTTCAAACACATACCACTCATTAGACTACACAATCAACAACTATCACGCGCGTAGCGCGGGCAAAACACTAGTATATATATATATGCACACATTTTGTTGAATAAATTTTACACTTTACCCAACCAAAGTTGTAAATTGGATCATAATAGACAGCAAATCGTCATATTTGGATGGGATAATATAGAGTACAACCCCAGTTTTTAATACAATGAACTAAATGTGACCCCAATTTCCGGCGTTCGTAAGTAATCATACCATCTACATGTGTGATATACCTCAAAAATCACAACTTAAACGATAATATAATCTAATCTGAATTGAGTTATTATTTTTGTTTTCTTGTTTACTTATAGACAAATAAGAAATGAGTAATCTTATTACAATCATGGAAACTTTCACATTCGTATACCTAACCGATACACAAATTGAGGCAAACTAAAAGAAATGTAATGTTTAATTCCCTTATAATCTCATTCCATAAACGGCAAAATTTTCTATCTTATCCAACTATCATGACTGTCTGGTTTATAAAGAAGAAAACGTATCTTTCATAATAAAGCTATTTAGAAGATGTTTGAACAGAAATAATAAACATATGAACCAGTAAATGCATGATGACAAAAGAAAACTAACAAACGGAATTCACCACAAATCCCAAAAATACAATAATTCAGCTACAATATTTTAGTTTTGAGTTTTTGACACGAAATTCGACATATATACGAAAACTAATTATTATTTTCTGACATCTTGGTGTATAAGAGAACCATAACTCTCTAACCACAAAGACAAAGAAAAATGATGAAACTCTTCTTGGTGGTGGCGATATGTGTTGCCCTTTTCTTGAGCCTCACAGATTTTTCCGGCGAGAGTCCAAAACATGGGGAGTTAATGCTGACTGTTCATTTCCCTGAGTTCCGTCTGATTCCGACCACCGGAGCTTCAGGACCAGAGAGTTTTGTCTTTGATATCTCCGGTGAAGGTCCTTACACAGGTTTATCTGACGGTCGAATTGTTAAGTGGATAGCTAATGAGAGCCGTTGGATCGATTTCGCCGTCACCACACCAACAAGGTACACAGTCTTTTTTGTGATCTAATTGTATCCACCAACTCCTTGTGTCCCATTGAAATTATCAATCTAAAAAAAAAAAAATTATCAATCTAACTAAAATCACATCCTTGGGAATTTCAAATTTTCAACAATGGTTAACTTTAATCTTATAAGTTTATAAATTTATCTATAGTCCTATATAAAAACGAATTTATCTATAGTCTTTTGTTTAATACAGTTAGTTATGAATTCCAGACTAATGACAGGTACTTCTTTTGTTTCTGCATATGTACTTGAACTTTAACTTTCTGATTCACAGTTTGTTATTCGGACATGCATGTGAAGTTTCCATTCTTAGGGGACTCTAGAACTCAGTTGCATGTGCAGTATATATTATATTTGACAATGCAACTTAATTGCTTCTTTTATTTTCTTTGAATTTTTTTTTCCTCTGTTGTAAAATGCTGACAGCTAAAGAACTGTGTCACGAAATAGAAAATGATGTAGTCTTTTTATTTACTAGGAGTCATGAGCTTACAACCCCTTGGTTACATACTTACATAAGATAGAATATGAATATGTTATTGACGTTTTGGCCTTCAGGGGTCCAGATTTGTTATAGAAAATTGATACATATTACAAAGATTATAATATATACTTTTTAATATACGAAAATGTCTCTCTTCAGTAACGATTATGCAATCCTTAATACTAATAGCAGAGAAAAAACAAGTATGAAAAATAATTACTGCTAACGGGGATTTTACACTTGGATCCCCTTTACACTTGGATGGCCATTTACGTTTTGACTAAATGCAGAGAAGGTTGTGAGGGCCCGCACGAGCACCAACGAACGGAGCACGTGTGTGGTCGACCATTGGGGCTGGCCTTTGAAAAATCCACTGGTGATCTTTATATAGCCGATGCGTATATGGGCGTTCTTAAAGTTGGCCGAGAAGGTGGTTTAGCGAATCAGATGTTAACACGTCAGCTGGATGAGCCACTTAGGTTTACCAACGGACTGGATGTTGATCCACGGACCGGAGTAGTATACTTTACCGATAGTAGTTCTGTTTATCAACGGAGGTAAAATTCTGCAAAATTTAATAATCCTAAAGAAAAGAATTCTGTGAAAATTAATTTTAAAAAGGTTATATAGAATATACACATGCATTAATAGAACGTTTTTATGGTTATGTGCCCGAATTATTTAAATCCTGATAATACATTATAGAATACCAGTTTTTAAAACACTGGTAAAGAGTGTAGGTGTTATATTTAGGGTTTTCTACAAAAAAACCCTCAATGTGGTTTTTTTTTTTGCAAATTAATCCGCGAACTCAAAAACCCACGGGTCAACCCTCCAAGCGCTAGTCAAACCGCAATATACCCCTCGGCCATATTTATGTGTATTTGACTGTGTATAATTTTAACATTTTTTCAATACTAGGTCATTTTGGCGCTAATTTTTTAATGAAAAAAATTTGTTGAAC
>NC_027750.1:13808884-13811626 GCF_000695525.1 Brassica oleracea var. oleracea | reverse complement strand
GACCTAGTATTGAAAAAATGTTAAAATTATACACAGTTAAATAAACATAAATACGGCCGAGGGTTATATTGCGGTTTGACTGGCACTTGGAGGGTTAACCCGTGGGTTTTTGAGTTCGCGGATTAATTTGCAAAAAAAAATTACATTGAGGATTTTTTTTGCAGAAAACCCTTATATTTATACTGTATTTTTTTCAGGAATTATATAGGAGTGATGATGAGTGGGGACAGAACTGGCAGACTGATGAAATACGACCCAAACACAAAACAAGTGACAACTCTTCTAAGCAACCTTGCGTTCCCCAACGGCGTCGTTCTAAGCCACAATGGTGAGTACCTTCTCGTGGCCGAGACTGCCAAGTGTCGGATCCTACGTTACTGGCTGAACGACACGTCGGCTTCTAAGTCTCGCCAGAGCTATGAGATTTTCTCCGACCGGCTTCCTGGGTTCCCAGACAACATAAAGAGGAGTCCACGAGGCGGGTTCTGGATAGGCGTGAACACGAAACACACAAAGCTGACAAAGTTTGCCATGTCTAACGTGTGGCTAGGGCGCGCCGCCTTGGGATTATCGGTGGATTGGATGAAGGTCCACTCGTTCTGGGCCAGGTACAAAGGGAACGGGATGGCCGTGAGGTTGAGTGAGGGTAGTGGCGCAATATCAGAGGTCTTTGAGGGTAAAAATGGAACCAAGTGGATGTCTATAAGTGAGGTTGAGGAGAGGGACAGAACTCTATGGGTTGGATCGGTGAATACTCCTTTTGTTGGCATGTATAAAATCTAAAAACAATGCATAACCTTTTGTATTAAGCAAACAAGCTCATTTTTTAAAATGAAATTCATATACTTATAAGAAAAAAATAAACAATGCAAAATATGCGATTCCATCATTATCATACACACATAACTAAAGATAAAATTTCGCAAACTAGCGATATTTTTTGGTTTCCTCATAATGTTTGGGACACTAACTTACAAATTAAACATATGCATGGTTTTCTTTTTACAAAGTAAGATACGTAAATATCCAATACAAATGAACTGTTAAGAGCAACTCCAGTAGGGAAAAGAATTTTCTATGGATAAAGAAGATCAAGGTTCTTCAACTACTCGCCCACCTACCTCATGAAACACTTCAAACAATCACCTCCCGGTCACATATCTCTCCATCTGGTTCAATAGAGTGCAAGGATAAGCCTGCTTCGATTAAAAGGAAATTTCTAGACCCAAAGTTTGCTTCTCATTTTCAGTGCCAATCCATTATACGGCTTTTTAAATTTTAATTCTGCAGTCTATCAAATTGGTACCATTGACGTAAAAACTTTCAACTATATTTCAGATTGGATATCCACATAAGAAAAAAAACTCCAATTGAGAATTCTCAAAATATATATATTAGTATTTAATTATAAGTATGTTAAAATTACGGAAAACTCAACCAAAAATATTGTTGGGTTTTCCATACGTCGAGAACTCCCTATTGGCATTGCTTTTAAAAGCTTACAAAGGTTCTTACCCTAAATATGTTGTGATTTATGACCCTGCCAAAATAAATTAAAAACAGGGCTACAAGTTAAAATAACGATTGGACTTTGATATCATCTAAAAGCTAAAGCCAGAGCGGCATGCATGGTTTTCATTGATATTATAGTTTAATATATATACAGTTTAAATATTGTAATCCACGATTTGATATTAAAATTAAAACAGTTGTTATTATTATAATCTTCACGAGAAAAACACTACATAACAAAACACATAATATTAACCTACAACTTTTTTATTGAGCTAGAGATCTTGTAGGCAACAGTTTTCTCTTGTTTTGACATTCATACGTGATAGTAAGAGCATGTACAACGCGGGGTTATAGATAATCCTTAGCTATAATCCTTAGCGCTTTTTGATTAAATAAACATTAAAAAAGGAGTGCAAACTTAAGGATGATCCTTAATTAAGGATAACAAGGACGAAGTCCTTAATGCGCTGGCGCTATCTCATTGGTTCGGATTAGGGTTGTCTCTCATTAGGGGAGAGAAAAAACACGCGAGCCAACCTCATTCTATCTCGTAGCCGGAAAAAAAAAACCCAGAGCAGAAAGAGAGGCGATAGAGAGGCGACAGAGAGGCGATTTGAGATCGTGACTTTTGAAGGTAAAATCTGAGCTTTATCTTTTTTTTTCCTTCTCGAGTTGATGCATGTTGATTTCATCACGTTTAAGGGTTCGATTGTGGTGTTTTAAAAAAATTAGGGTTTCAAATCGGATTGGGGATTAAAATCGATTTAGGGTTTTCGTCTGGGTTTGATTTTTTTTTAATTTTCGCTTCGGTTGTTTGTTGTTATCGTCTCGATTAGAGGTTCGAGATTGAGTTCACAATCGATTTAGGGTTTTGGTTCTTGATTTGAATTTTTTTTTTAATGAGAATCGTGTGGGTTTGATTTTTTTTTCATTTTCGCTTCGGTTGTTTGTTGTTATCGTCTCGGTTAGAGGTTCGGGATTGAGTTCACAATCGATTTAGGGTTTTGGTTCTTGATTTGAATTTTTTTTTTGAATGATAATCGTCTGGGTTTTATAATATTTGTTGATTTAGAATCGGTTATATGTTTGCAATGGTTACAATGAATTTAATCAACATTTTTTTTTCTTCTTGCAAGTTCTGAAATGGATGAAGAACATTGAGATATGAAAGCACACAAAGCATACTACCAGAGGGTTGATTTCGTATCAAATTCGCTGCAGGGGATT
>NC_027750.1:13806340-13807916 GCF_000695525.1 Brassica oleracea var. oleracea | reverse complement strand
TGGAGGGAGCTTAGGCATGATGTGAAATGGTGCTCCACCTATCTGGAGAAGGACAAGGATAAGCGCAAAATTGCGGATACTCCGGTTGCAGAACCAGAAGATAGACCAATAGGGGTTAAGGCTGCGAAGGCTGCGGGTAAGAGGAAGAAAACTGGAAAAGATGAAGAATTAACCAAGCTTGAAGGGCTGATGGAGATGAAAAAGCAAATCTCAAGGCAAAGTTTGCTTGCAAAGCCTGAGCCACTGTCTGATATGGAATTAGCACTGAAAACGAAAATGTTGTCTGAAATGTTGTCATGATGGTTTGTTAGCTTTAGTTATCTTTGTTTGCATGATTAGTTTGCTTTGTTTACTTTACTGACTCATTTCGTTGTTGCTTTGTTTCAGGATCAGTAGAAGACATGTGCGAGATGAAGACAAAAGATGGTGTCTCTTCCTTGTTTAGTCACGGGTCTTAACTTTCATGTAAACCGAGTCAGAAGTTTATTTTTTCTGTATGTCTTTTGTATCTCCATGTCGGAGAGTCACGGGTTGTATGTGTCACGGGTTGCTTTGTTGTTGTTGTTGCTTTGTATTTCGAACTTCCCTTTATAAGTCAGTGTGTGTTGCTCTTGTTGTAGTCTGAACTTGTATCATCTCATCAATGAAATTTCTTTCCTCTTATTCCAAACTTTGATCTTTCTACTTCTCAACAACTCAAGACACTTCAAACAATTCTCCAATCTTTCCTCCTCTTCTACTTCTCTAAATTTCACGACAATTAAATCAAGACAGTTCAACCAATTCTCCAAGCTTTCCTCTTGTTCAACTACTTCTCAAATAACTACTTATCAAGTAATATTTTTTTTTTAACTCTAAACATGATTCTAAAACCTGATTAGTATTTTTTTTTATTTTTTTAACTCTAAACATGATTCTAAAACCTGATTACTAATTTTTTTTTAACTCTAAACATGATTCTAAAACCTGATTAGTAATTTTTTTAACTCTAAACATGATTCTAAAACTTGATTAGTATTTTTTTTAACTCTAAACATGATTCTAAAACTTGATTAGTAATTTTTTTTTAACTCTAACCATGATTCTAAAACCTGATTAGTAATTTTTTTTTATTTTTTTAACTCTAACCATGATTCTAAAACCTGATTACTAATTTTTTTTTTTTTTTTTTTGCAGTATGGGAGATGAAGTCGATCGAAGATTGAATGCGGCATTGGATAAGGCTGTCGATGAATATTTTGAAGACACATACAACAACATCGTCAAGAACCAAACAAAGAAACAAAGCAAACGTGCATATGTCGAACGAAACCGCGAAGAGGGCCATACAAGACTATGGAATGACTACTTCAGTGAAAATCCTACATTTCTGCCTCATTTATTCAGAGGGCGTTTCCGCATGAACAAGGCGGTATTCATGCGTATTGTCGATCGCCTCTCAGAAAATTTTCCATTCTTTCAACAAAGAAGAGATGCTCTATCTCCACTACAAAAGTGTACGGCAGCTGTTCGTATGCTTGCTTATGGCTGTGCTGCTGACGCCGTTGACGAATATCTCCGACTTGGTGAAAGCACA
>NC_027750.1:13805673-13806242 GCF_000695525.1 Brassica oleracea var. oleracea | reverse complement strand
CTACTCGATATTGGAGAGATACTTCCTGGGATGATAGGAAGCATCGACTGTATGCATTGGGAGTGGAAAAATTGCCCAACCGCCTGGAAAGGACAGTACACATGTGGATCAGGAAAGCCAACAATTGTCTTGGAGACTGTAGCTTCACAAGATCTTTGGATATGGCACGCTTTTTTTGGTCCTCCAGGTACCTTAAACGATATTAACGTCCTCGATCGGTCTCCTGTTTTTGATGACATTTTACAAGGTCGAGCTCCAAGGGTACACTATGTGGTCAACGGGCACCAGTATGATTTGGCGTACTACCTCACATACGGCATATATCCAAAATGGTCAACATTTATCCAATCTATCTCAAACCCTCAAGGTCCTGAAGCAGAGTTATTTGCTAAAGTTCAAGAAGCAACCCGAAAAGATGCGGAGCGTGCTTTTGGAGTTTTGCAAGCTCGATTTGTAATAGTGAAAAACCCGGCTATTTTGTGGGACAAGAGACAAATAGGGATGGTTATGCGAACATGTATCATACTGCACAATATGATAGTAGAAAATGAACGCAATGGATACACTCA
>NC_027750.1:13800544-13805618 GCF_000695525.1 Brassica oleracea var. oleracea | reverse complement strand
AAGTTCACAGGTGGATATCGAAGCCTTCAAATCTCCGTACTATGCTTGACATACGGAGTCGTGTTCGTGACCCGCACATACATGGACAATTGAAATATGATTTGATTCAAAATATTTGAAACAAGTTTGGTAATGATGAAGATGTTTAATTATTGTATGTTTACATTTTGTTTTTCAATAAATGAAAATTTTTAATTTAAAATTTTAAATTTTTAAATTTCTATGATTAAAAAAAAAAAAAAAAAAAAATTCTAAGGACTCCATATTAGATAACACCGTTGGACCTATGATAAGAGTCTTTAACTATTGAAAAAAAAAACATTATAATATAGCTAAGGATTCCAATGGTGGGTAACACCATTGGAGTTGCTCTAATAAACCATGCATTCATGCATACAAACACAGTTTGAATTACACAAGAATTCATGGCTTAGCTTCTTCCTTTTTCTCCTCTTCCTCAGTAGCCATCTTCTTAGAACAACAAGCACTACACTGCCCATAAGCGTAGCTTCCGCAGCAACCGTACCTACACCTGCTACGTTGCTGGGGCTCAACAACTTCAGACTCGACCTGAGCACTTCGGCAACAGTAACTACACCGTCCATAATGCCAGTATCCGCAACATCCGTACCTACAACCACCACGGCCCCGCTGCTGAGGCTCAACAGCTTCCACGCCTTCGACCACAACCTGGGCCTGGCTAAGGCTGCAACAAGCACTGCACCGTCCAAAAGCGTAGCTACCACTGATAAGTTTTGCTCTATTTTCTAGTGATCTCGGCGGAACTGAGCCTTCTATGGGCCATCAGCTAATGGGATGATCGGACCACTGTCCGGGCCGGATTAATGGGTCGGGGTATTGGGCCCGCTCTGATACCATGATAAGTTTAATGGACTTCCAACTTAAAACCAATTGGCAATTAGTGGATTGGTCCAAGTCCCTTATATATTACTTAAGTCCCTTTCATATTTCCGATGTGAGATGTTCTCTCCAATAACCACAACATCCGTACCTACAACCACGACGTTGCTGAGGTTCAACATCGTTGACTTCAACAGTCTTAGTCTCCACGGCCTCCACGGTCTGGGGTCGGCTGCAGCAAGCGCTGCACCGTCCAAAAGCATAGGCTCCGCAACAACCGTACCTACAACCACCACGTTGTTGTGGCTCTATAGCATCGGTCGCTTCACTTGGCTTTACTTCATCATTGGCTACACGTGTGTGATATATATGTTATTTACGTCAGGCCATGTATTAAACATTCGATCATCACTTATGTGAAATTATAAAAGGAATATTATAAATATAGAGTTCTATACCATGTGTAGCGGAATCGTTGGATGTCTCGGCAAAGACACCGAGAGAGAAGGAGAGAAGCAAAGCCAAGAGAGTGAGAGACTTGAGGCTTCCCATGTTTTGTTTTCGTTACTTTAGCTTGTTCGGTTTGTTGTGAGGGAAGATGTTTTCTGGTAGTGAAGAGTGTCTAACCATAGCACATCTAGTTATTGTTGGGCGGCAAAACATGGCGACAAGAGACCGGTCAATTATGTCGAGTTAGGGAAGATAATGACATATTTTATGGAGGAAAACAATGTAATTTTTTGGTATAAATAATAAGCTACATTCGTTCTGATTGATTCCCTTCGGTTAATATTTGGTCATCTTCTGCTTCAGTACACGAGCATAGAGTCAATTTAGTCGAAACATTGTTTTCATTCTTTGATTCGTTCATCCTTTATTCCTTTACCATATGATGTAAAAAAGGTTTCAATTGAATAATTTAACATTCAGTTTAAAAAAATAGTCTCAGCAGACGTAACCATATTTCAAAATCATCTACAGCTAGTAATTAGACATGTGTGGGGAAGAATCGTAGAAACTGATTTACAAATTGTAAGAAGTTTTTGATGCGTTTTCTACGGTTAATTTATTCGCCTAATTGTATTTTAGCTTTATATGATGGCTCTAGCGATGTTTTTTTTTTGTATTTTCCATCAACTTGTGATATTCAGAACACAACACCGTGGCTCTAAATAAAATATTAAAGATCAGTCATTGTTTTGTAAATAATAAATCAGACTTTGCGGATAAATTGATATGTAAATTTTTCTTTATCTTACAACTAATACATAAACTAATATTAAAAATCTACTAAAGAACTGTCTGTGTTTTCCGAAACGACTTCCAAAAGAAAGATTTCAATATTTAAGAGATTACACAATAAGATATTAATACTAACAAACCACACGTGCTAGTGGTCGGATGGTAGTATGGCGTTCCAGCGTCGCTAAATGAGCTGAGTTTGAATCCGACATCCGACTACATTCATATATCTCTAATACGCGGTCACCGGTGATTTAACATTCTCTCGCCGGAGAACGGTTTACCATTTTTTTTATTAATACTAACATGGTATCTGCACATATAAATCGTGCCACGCATACAGTCGAAAAAATCTACAGTACGTGCAAATGTAATTATCATCTATCTCTTGGTCACTAAACTGTACACACCAGTTATCATTTATACAATAAAATTTTACCAATTTCAACAGATATTTTCTTCTCAAGTAGCAGTTCTTTAGCTAGATACAGGATATGTTACACTTGTAAAAATAAACACTTATATACATATATATTGGTTGTCAAAAAAAAAAAAATATACATATAGTAACTTCTCAAATGTATTTCATAATATACTTCAATACTATAAATCAGTAATAATCAAGTCACATAAATTAATACGTATATTTAATAATTTTTATAGTAAAATATGCAAGAACTAAAATATATTAATTGTAAACAACATTAAATCGAATATGATCACAACTTAATGACCAAAATGAGGATAAAAGGCAATCATGGATTTGTTTCTCCTTTAAAATAAGGCTAATCCAATCAGTTAGATTAAAATCTGAGTAAAACCTATTGAACCAGAATCTAATTAAAAGTATACTAGAGGATTATTCGTGCGCATGCGCAGGGTGAGTTTTTATAATAATATTTGTTTATTAAATAGTTTTAACATTTTGTAACACTATAATCTTTATCTATTATAAAATGACGAATATACATGTTGGTCTCTTAAATATATCATCGTTGTTGAAGAGTTAACATATTACATTTCATTTTAACTATTTTTAAGACTTCATATGCACAAAAGAAAATTAAGTTTTGCGGCTGACACAAATCACCAAAACCAAATAGGCAACATCGATTGTATAACGATGAAAGAAGATTAGGTTTTCTGCTCTCGATTTGTTTACTATTGACTCTCTATAAGTGAGTTCATTTTCTACTTCTATAAAATTGTGCTTTTATTCTCGTCTTTGTTTTATTGATATGAGTTAAGTTTCTTTTTTTAACTTTTTCTATGAATTCGGTGAATTAAATTAGTGTCAATTTTTAAAAAATGGACATCTGTAAAAATTAGTTTCACTCCAGATACATATCTAAGAATCAAAATTTTGAAAAAAATCACCGGCAAACTATATTAACAGATTAGTGTTCAAATCCAATATATCAAGTTGTTATAGAATATATAAGTGAAGACTTGAAATATATACATCTGTCTAGTATATATTCACCAACTCGGTCTAAATATCATCTAATCCTAGAACAACAAAACAAATTACTTATTTCACCAGTTCACGTAATATTTAAATCTAAACAGGTAATATTCAAACCCGAATGAATATCCGAAGATAACCAAACATAAGTATACTTAACCCTATATTTCTATTTTACTTCTCTCATTTTATTCAAAATATTTATATTAATGATGCTTATTGCTAAAAATTAGATAATATACATATAATTATAGACAAAATTATTTGCTACTCACTTAAAATATATATCAAACTCTTGGTTCTTGTATAAAATTTCAAAACAACAACTAAATTAATGTCTTTTTATTTTTAAAGTTTTATCTCCAAACCTATTAATAGTTTAATTTTTAAAAAATTAGAAAACTAGTTAAAATATATTTTAAATACAAAAAAAAACTTAAACAATGAATCATTTATTTATTTTTTCTTCAAAATTTAAATATCCAAACCCGGTCCAAAATATCCAAACCCGAACATAAAATACCTGAACCCGACTCGAAGTGTAGAAATATCTGAACGGGTTTTATACTTTTATATTGAAATACCTGATACGAACCTGAACGTATATCCGAATGCCTACCCCTACGATATGTGATCATCATTTGTATCTTGCTTGAACAAAAAAAAGTTAAACCGATGGTCACAAAATTTTCAATGTATGACTTTTACCATTTCTAATAATTTATAGTCGTTTTTAAAAATTCAAAATATAACATATAAGAAAAAATCTAATTTTTTTTGTTATATGCTTAATGTGATTGTTTAATTTCTTTTAATAGTATAAAATTAAAAAAAAATGAGGTTAGAAAAATTGTTATCAAATATGTAGTATTCATAATCATTAATTGTCATATATATGTTAACCATATTAGGTAATTTCGTAGCTTTTATTTAAGGAAAGAAAAAATATTCTTTTGTACACTATTAATTAATTTGATAGTTAGTTTAATAAAAAACATAGTATATGTTTATATGGACCAACTTATTTTTCTAACAATTCACTACAAGAAAACAGCGGTATTCTGACGGACATTCCGACGGAAAATGAAATCCTCGGAATTTCCCGAGGAATTTCCGAGGAAACATCAATCCGTCGGAATATTCCGAGGAAATTCCGATGAACTAGTGATCGATCGATACGTTTTTGGACATATACCCATCGATCGATCACATTGTTACGCTTTGGTCCATCTTTGTGATCGATCGATGCGTTTTTGGACATAAATCCATCGATCGATCCGTTTATAAAAAACATTTGAGATTTTGAAACCCCAAACACTAGTTCCTCGGAATTTCCTCGGAATATTCCGAGGAAATTCCGAGGAACTAGTGTTTGGGGTTTCAAAATCTCAAATGTTTTTTATAAACGGATCGATCGATGGATTTATGTCCAAAAACGCATCGATCGATCACTAAGATGGACCAAAGCGTAACAATGTGATCGATCGATGAGATTATCCCATCGAT
>NC_027750.1:13797046-13799161 GCF_000695525.1 Brassica oleracea var. oleracea | reverse complement strand
TTGTATTTTAAATATGTTTTCTATTTCAATTTTAATTTTATATTTTCGAATTTCAATTTAAAAAAATAAATTTATAATTTTTTTTTTAATTTTGGAAATATTCCGAGGAAGTTTATCCCTCGGAATATTCTGACGACATCTTACTCGGAATATTTCGAGGAATTTTCGACGAACTTGTGGTCTTCGGAAATTCCGAGGAAACAGGGTTTCCTCGGAATTCCGTCGGAAATTTCCGAGGGATTTCCGAGGAAAGATGAATTTTCGAGGAGTTATTTCCGAGGATTTTTTTCGTCGGTATGTCGTCGGAATAGCGTTATTCCGACGACATACCGACGATTTTTTCCTTCAGTATGCCGCTGTTTTCCTGTAGTGATTCTAAGAATCATTCTCGTGATGACACGTGGCTACGGAAATATGTTGTAATGTTCTAAGATTAATATATAGGGGATTATAAAACTATCTAGCTATCAAATACCCGCCCTTGCTTCTGGCCAAAAACCCATAATATAAGTTGAACGTTGAACGTTGAAAGCCATTACATGCATCAAAACTCAAAAGGCATGACAGGTAAACTATTCTATGTGGTTCCATGTGTAAAAATGCCATGCTCTATGCATGACATGTGGTGTTTACACGTGTCAAGATAGTTGTTACAAAGTCTAACTGTTGGACTTGAAACCCCACCGTTCGAAAGGATAATGTCCACGGCCTATACATTCCAAAGCAGTGATAGAATCCCAATTCGAACTCTTCCTCTGTTGGTAAAATCATTAGAATTTGCTATAAATGAAGAAAAATTAACACCACAAGAAAACACTCCGAATTCCGACGGAGCTTCCGACGGACACCAAGGTCGTCGGACATTTGCGAGGGAATACTGACAAATTTCCGACCAAATCCAAAAAAATGAAGTCGTCGGAATTCCGTCGGCCATTTCCGACGGAATTCCGACGACATACGGTTCGTCGGAATTTTCCGACGACTTTTCGACGACATTCCGATAAAAAATGTAATTGTTGTAGTCGTCGGAAGTTCGTCGGTATATTCCGACGGAATTCCGACGACATTCCGATTAACAGCAAAGTCGTCGGAATGCCATCGGTATTTTCCGACGGAATTCCGACGAACCATGTGACCGTTGCCGACAAATACATATGACCGTTGTATAGCCGTTTGGGATTGGACAATTCCGACGGAATTCCGACGGACTTCTTTATATCCGTCGGAATTTCGTCGGAAAGTCGTCGGAGGTCCGTAAGCAATTTCCTATAAATACAACCCCTCCTCATTCAACTCATTCACACTTCATTCTCTCTTCATTCTCTTTAGTCATAACAATTCCGTGAAAATCATGTCTTCAGAAGTTTATTATCGTTCGTGGATGGATAAACCTCATTTGGATCCGAACACCAATTTGCTTACGGAAGAATACGTTCAAGGGATTGGAGAATTCATGAGGCTTGTTCAACAGCAACCGGATGCAAAAAGTGGTATGTTAAGATGTCCCTGCTCTTCTTGCAATAATAATAAGGTTATAAAAGAATTTGATGTTTGGACTCATTTGTATATGAAAGGGTTTTCACGTAATTATAAAGTTTGGTACCTTCATGGGGAAACTGGTTATGAATATGGTAGTACTAGCGAACCTCAGCCTGTTAGTGAACCTCAGCCTGATATTAGGTTAGAAGAATCTAGAACAGATATAGATTATGGTGTAGGTACTGAGCAGATGGTACATGATCATTATAGAGGGGAAGAACCAAACCCCGAGTCTAGGAGATTTTTTGACATGTTGGATGCAGGAAAACAACCTTTGTATCAAAATTGTAGAGATGGTCATTCAGTCTTATCATCTGCAACTAGATTAATGGGTATTAAGACAGACTATAATTTGGCTGAAGAATGTATGGATGCGATTACTGATTTTGTCAAAGGTATTCTACCTGAGGATAACCTTGCACCGGGTTCATACTACGAGGTTCAGAAACTTGTTGCAGGTCTTCAACTACCGTATGAAGTGATAGATGTATGTATTGACAACTGCATGATCTACTAGAGAGCGGATGAGACACGGAATATATGCAAATTTTGTGGGAAACCTCGTTATCAGGACAC
>NC_027750.1:13785505-13795470 GCF_000695525.1 Brassica oleracea var. oleracea | reverse complement strand
TTTTTTTTTTATAATGTCGATTACTTACTTGTTCATATTTACTTACTTTAAAT
Organism: Brassica oleracea var. oleracea; assembly: GCF_000695525.1. Lineage (NCBI taxonomy): Eukaryota > Viridiplantae > Streptophyta > Magnoliopsida > Brassicales > Brassicaceae > Brassica > Brassica oleracea. The sequence continues at coordinate 13,795,417 of NC_027750.1, read as the reverse complement.
ATTTTTGTAGGCGGTTCCTAAAAGGAAAGGAGGCCGTTTAGTTGGGTTGGCCCGTCGTGCTTCTTCGTATCCGGTATCTTCTTCGCAAGCTCCGTATGCCGATCCCATGATTCTCGAGGAGCTACATGACAAAGATGAACGGATTGGGGCATTGGAGGAGCAGAACACCACTATCCTTTCGGAGAATGCCACTATCCGTTCGGAGAATGCCACTATCCTTGCTGAGTTGGCATCCCAGAAGAAGTTCAACACCGAGATTATGCAGAAGCTAGATCGTTTGATGTCTTCGAGTTCTTCTTAGTTTATTTCGGCTTTATAAAACTTTCGGAATGTTTTTTTTTTCTATTTCGGTTTGTATGAATTTTAAACTTTATGAATGTTTTTTTCCTATTTCGGTTTTTATGAATTTAAATTTTATAATATTATTAGTTTTAAATTTCCAATTTTTTAAATTTATTAATATCAAAAAATATATAAAAATGCAAAATTAATTTGTAAAAAAAAAAGGGTATATACCGACGGACAACGGTCGTCGGAATATACCGACGGACATATATCCGTCGGAATTTACCGACAAACTCATTTCCGTCGGAATATACCGATGAACGTGGTTCGTCGGTATATTCCGACGACCGATGTCCGTCGGTAAATTCCGACGCCCAAAGTTCGTCGGAATAAACCGAGGAACCACGTTCGTCGGAATTGTAGTTTTCCGATGAACTCTGGTCTCGTGTAGCCGCATCGTAATATCGTCGGAAGTTCGTTAGAATGACGTTTCTCGGTATTCGTCAGAAAGTCGTCGGAATTTCTGACGAAATTCCGACGAATTTTTTTTTTCCGACGAAACGATACCGACGGACGGGTTCGTCGGAAATTCGTCGGAATAGACCGATTCCGACGAATTTCCGACGATCTCGGCCATCAGAATCCCCCTGTTTTCTTGTAGTGTAAATGTGAAACGGGATAAAATGAATCATTTTAGTGCAATGTGGTTAAATAACTTGTGATCATTTAGGATTCAGATATTTACTCTATGATTTCAATCGTAGTTAGCTTAGCTATTAGTTTAACTCGTAAACTAGTTTAAACTTGGAAGCCACCGTTTATATATAAAAACTGACTGGGCTTTCGCCCGATCCAAGTGCAATTCAACTACTTGTTTAGAATTCAGCATATGAAAACCAAAACCAACCAATCAATTGACTAATAAAGACACGCCATCCCTTATATATTAAAAGAGAAGCATTGTAATAAATGTATTCAGACTACAACAGATACGTGACAGCCTCACAATGATTTGATAATAAGTATGTTAACGCGTTCACACTATATTCATAAATGTGTTCACACTATGTATTTTACATTTTTTAAAATATAAAATTCACATACACGGTTCCAATAAAACTCTGGATTTTTCGGTTCGAATAAAAATAGATAATGAATCAAAAGCCAAACTATATATATATATTATTTTTATTGTTTATGGATAAAATTGAGCAAAATATTCATAAATTTTGATTCGATTCGTTATCTGTTTTGATTTGAACCAAAAAAGTCTGGATATCCGTAACTCTACGAAACAAATCAAATACAAAAATACAATATCAAAAAAAAAACAAATCACAAATACCAATATTTTTAGGAACATATATATAATTCGATCTGTTATATGCATATAAATACATATATGTAAAGAATTATATATATATATAAATACATATATGTAAAGAATTATATATATATATATATATATATATATATTATATATGTTATACTTTATATCTGTTTTACAATATTTTTATGAATTAAATTTATTATATTAGGTACTCGAATTTAAAAATTTACATAATGTTTTATTTTTGTAATAAAATGTTATTATTAAAATTTTAATTATTTTTAAAATTTTATTTTATTTACGGATCAAATTGGATATTCTTTAAAATTTTAAAACATTTCGGATATCTGAGTCACCGAATATCTAGGTGGCTAAAGATCGAATCGACACGAATGCTTCCAAATACCCAGATATTCGATTTGTACCCACCGCTATTTACGGATACTATTTTATTTTCTTTATATGAAAAAATGACTAATGTCAAGGTCTTTTTTATTTTAAATTAATTTTAATTTTATCTTCCATGTATTATTTTGAACAAAAATGTCATTTAATATTAATTAACAATATCTTTATATATTTGTCAACTATTTTTATATACTTTTTACATACACATACATGTGTACCTTGATGTGAGCACCTTGTAACTAAGTATTCACCAAAACTGAAGTATCTAATTTTTTTGAAAGTTGAAATATTTTTTCTTAATGCTTCTTTCACTACCGACCAAATTGTAGTGAAATGATTTGTCTTAATAATTTTCTTTTCTTTTTCTTAAACTATTATCTGCTTAGAAACTCTAATATGAAACTATTGGTTCGACATGACGACTATCTAAAATTCATAACATGAAAATAAACAAATAATATTAATTTTTGGTTTTTACCGAAAAAAACAAAAAAAATCAAACATTTTAACCGAATAAACTAAAATGAATATTAATTTAAAATAATAGTTATATTTTAGAAGATTAAAAACCAAAAAAAAAACTTAAAACCGAACCAATATCCAGATTAAACAGATTTAATGTCTTTTTATTAAAAATAACAAAACTAATAATCACATTCCGCGCAATACATGAGTTATTACCTAGTATTCGATTATAAGCGTTACTACGTTATAGATAGTGAGCTAAATGATCCATCAGGTCCCAAGAGATGTAAACAAAAGAAGAGTTGGAACTTAACGTATTTGTGCCTTAATTATTTATTTTCAGATAACCAAATCGTTTTGGCCTAATGATAAAGAAGTTCCAGCAAAAACTTCTGTCATCGGTTTGATTCGTTTTGGCCACCTAGCTGTGCCAATTATATGGATTAGTTGAGTACCTGGATGTAAGGCCTCGTGAAATTAGTTTTTGGACCTAAAACGCAGTTGATACCCCTACGGTTATAAAAAGTATATTTATTTTCAGATTCAGATGATCATTAATGTCATTTCAATATTAACCTTATAGCCATCTAAATTTAGAAATATATAAAGTAACTAATTTAATTTTGATCTGCGAGTTTGTCTTCCTGTTCCATACTAAAAATTTCTTCCAAAAAGTTTTTTTCTGGAAGCATATGATTATTCATTCATTTTTTCATGTTTATGTATTGAAAAATATCCAGAAAGGTATTTAGGGAATCAGTATTTTCATTTGATTTGATACATGTAGTATTTCTATTCAAGATAGAGAGGATTCTATCCGTTGGAAAATGCCACCAAGTAAGAAGGAAGTTGTGGTTTCATCTTACACCAACAAAAGAAAAATTGTGGTTTCATCGTCACAGGCTGAAAAGTGTTCATTTGAGAATGTATTGAGAGGGTAGAAGAAAATTGATTGGTTCTTGTTGATGCACTACAAGAAATATCAGCATTAATAGCGTCGAGAATGTGCAACCATATCGTTTTCGTAGCGTTTCGAAAAACGCCGTGACAGCCGCAGTTATGGTAGATCCTTCCTCTATCGTAGCGTATTTTCGTGTGCTATAAAAAATAAAGATGCTATAGCGTTTACCCAGTACTATATTAAACTATTTTAATAACACCTTGTTTTAGCTAGGACATTATTTTCTATCGCGTTTTTATTTGCCATGGCATAATTTATATTGACATATTTTCAATGCTATAAAAATTAAAATCGTTTGCTGAAAATTTTAAAAAATAAAATTGATTATTATTATTATTAAATATTAAATTTTGGTTTACAACTGATTTCGATATATAAATTAAACCGGTTTGCAAATGATTTCGGTTGATATTAAAAATTTGGTTTACACCTGATTTCGGTTTACAAATTAAACCAGAAGATTACAAATGTTTTCAGTTTATAAATTAAACCAGTTTACATACAAACCGGGTTTAAAACTAATTAACTAACCAAAACATAATTAAGCTTAACCTAAACATAAGTCGTCGCTACCAGAGCGTCCGCCTCCAGCCTCCGCATGCAGCGCCTCCAGCCTCTAGAGCATCCGCCTCAAGCCTTTGTTCTCTTACTCCAGCCTCCACAACCTCTATTCGCTTACGCCAGTCGCATACCTCCTCTGGTTCTTCTTCACACGTTCAATTCTTCTACCTTCACCAAAATTAAAACCACACATAAGAGAGATGATGAGATAGTAGTTATTTGTAGCTCTAAAAAGGAGGAGGGGATTCATTACCATTGACATAGCCAGTATGGAGATGGAGAGACATGGAGCCGTGGGAGAGAGAAAGAGGGAGTCGGAGAAGATGGACGTAGGAGCAACACGCTTCTCTTGCCTCAACTTAGTAAAGTCTGCTTTGTTAAGCTTAGTGAAACCCCTAAACAAAAGCCACAAAATTCATGAGTTCGACAGGGGAGAGAGATGGAAAAGAGAAATCAGTGAGATAAGAGGATGAAGATGGAAGAAATCAGGAAAATCGGTGGTAGAGGTTGACAGAGGAAAAATAAAAAAAACTGGGAGATAGAGGAGAAAAAGTTATGACAGAGGAGAGAGAGGGACAAGAGAATAAACACAAAAGGGTTAAATCTGACCATTGAATTAAAGTATATCAACGGTTAAGATGGTGATCCGCGCACTTTTGTATTAGTGGTTCATATTTTCAGTCCCTTTGTGTGTTTATTAATCAAAAAAACATTTCTGTTGTTTGTGTTTTGTTATTTTTTTTTTGTCAATTGTGTTTTGTTATTTATTTATTTAACTTTTTAGTTTCTATAACATTTCTTTTTTTTACTATAACACACTTGTATAAAGTTTTTTCTTTTAAAGAATTAAAATTTAGATTTCAGGTTTTTATTAAGTGGAAATATGGTTTATATTAGGACTTAGGGTTTAGGGTATGGAGTTTGATTGAAGATTTAAGGTTTATGTTTCTAAGTTATAACTTAACAATAAAAGACTAAATTTTAAGTTTAATTTTAATATTATAGGTTATGGTCTGAAAAAAATAGAGTTTTAATTATTTATTTTTTTGTAACACAAATTAGAGTTTTAGTTATGTTTTGAGTTTAGGGGTTAAAACATACTTAGTGTTTTGGAGTTAAATTTTATAATCAAGAATAAAAAAATAAATTATAAAGTTATAAAGTTATAAAGTTATAATTTTTTAAAGTTTGATAATTACAAATGTTCATTTTGAAATCTACTATAAGTGTTGGATGTTGAAATTTAAGGCATGTTTAGGGTTTAGATGAGGTGGATTTTTTTTTTTAATTTATTATCAGTATTAGATTTTTTTTATCATATTACTAGTTGTGCTATCTTAGGATTTTATGATGAAATATTCACAATTTAGGATTTAGGGCATGTTTAGGGTATAGAATTTGAAATAAAAAATTCTTTTTTTTTTCAAATTTATTATTGTTGAAATGTTAATTGTCACATAAATTGTAGTGCAAAATGTAAATCAAAACATTGCAATTTGATCTATATATAAGAAATTATATTTCATTAATTTTTCAAAACATAAATTATTTCATTTGCTAAGTCTAGGAACTTCATCTACGAACCAATGTCTCAACAAGCTTTAACATATATCAAAATTAAAATCAAAGAAACCTAAATCATTCTTTGAAGTGAATGCAAGTCTTTGTGGTCTTCCTCTCATGGAAAGTTGCTTTGAGACTAACGCACTGCCAATACAACAACACTAGAAGCAAGCACAAAGAAGAAAGTGATCATACAATCCCCAACGTGTTCTTCTTCTCAAGTACATTTGAAGTCAGGACAAACCGAGAGGATGACGATAAGAATCCGAATGCACGGTCGCAGCCTTCACAATCTCAGCCCGACACCGAGACCCGGCAGTGAAGATGCTCTGGAGCAAGGATTCCATTTTCTGTACTCTGGCACTCGCAACCCTTGAAGCTTCGTCACTCATCAGGCTCTACACCATTCCAACTGAATCAATACCTAGCAGCCTTTAAGATGGGTTCAGTCATCTGCAACAAATATGAAACTTAAACTCAGTAATAAGAGCTACGATCAGATTCAGAGAAAGACAAATAAGATCTCACCACAAGCTATCAAACTGCAGTTTCAATACAGTCCAGTCACAGCAAAAGGCGATTCAGACACAAGACAAGCTCCTCAGATGCAAGTAACTCACCAAACAGCAACAGGTCTTGTGTATGAGAATGCACTCTCGAAGAAAGAAGAAATAAACATGCATACCTGATAATTAAGAGAAACATAAGCTTTAAAATTTGTTCAGACATGAGCTTTAAAATTGTTCTAAACTAAAGGAACGAACTTTGGCCATCATCAATGAACCGAACAGCTTTACGCTCACGCTCCCTAACATAAAAAATCAGCATAAACTAATGCTTACAATGATACTAAAACTGTTTCTTAGACAGAGATATTCATACAAAACATAACTCATTTTCTTGGGCAAGATATATACGATCCCAAACGTCCATAGAAACAGAGACGAACACAATGAAAAGCAATGCCAAATGCTTCGGCCTTTTGAGATGATGCTTCATCTTCAAAGAATCAAAGTCTCAAGAGAGAGTCTTTATTACCCTACACTTATGCAGATGGATGTCTAAGAGCAGGATTATCGGGAGGGGAAAGGGGTTTTTAGTGGGGTTTTTAGATGGAGGGGGCCACAAAAAAGGGAAAATCGGTTATAGGAAAGCCAAAATAAGAACCACTGTTTGGTGAGTTTTTGAACTGTTTGCGGGCCTCACTGACACGTGGCAGCCCGCAATTGGTTGGTCTTTAATTCTTTTTTTTTTACTCAGACAAAAAAAAATAAATAAAATAAATAAATAAATAAAAAATCCATGCGTGGTTTCAGCGTTAATCCTGCTCTAAGTGATAGGTAGTTGTACTTGTACGAAAAATGTGGAAATTTAAATTACTGATGTGATTTTCTCTATATCTCTTTAAAACTCGAATTTAGGAATAATTAATATGGATCTTCTGCCCACCCAAGAAGTTTTGTTTGTCAATATAAAGGCTCGTCACTGAGTTCAAGAGTTTATTGTCGTTTGTCAATATAAAGACTTGTCACTGATAAGATCGTCATGATATTGTTAATGTGTTATTAAAGACTATCACTGGTATTTTCATTGTGGAAAAGACCATTAGCTTTCTTTTTGACTTCATGTATGGAGTTTTTTTCGATGATATAATGGTTTCAAACCGATATTAATAAAATAAACTGTTAAAAATAGGAGTCTTATTTTGGGTAGCATTTATACAGTAATAGTATATTTTGGTCATAACTTTTGGAGATATATGTAATATGTGAAAATTTGCAAATAAAATGCTCCCATTGCACTCAATATAAGTCGGTCCTGATGGTTGATGAGTACGAATCATTAAAGTACATGCTATATGTAATCCTTGATTATCCATAGATCTTGTAGTTTATTATATATCATCAAATGAGACTTCAATCATCGGCACTATAACTTTATACTTACAAAAAAAAAAATCTGAAGTAATTTTGGCAACTTTTTTAGTGTTCAACATTTCCTATTTATTTGAGGAACAACACAAATTATCGAGGATGAAATAGTGTAACTAAGAAAGCCATTAGACTCTTTTACTAGTAGTTCAGGACTAAGATTAAATGATCGATCAATTTGAGCCTTGATTGGAAACAAAATATGGGCCCAGTTTGTTTGGTAAATAGTTAAGGTGAGAAGTCAAAGTTGTTTTATGGTAGCAAAGAGGTTTCTTATGAGGCATGATTACAAATGACTCGTACGTCACTTAACGAATAGAAAACTTCGTACAAATGTAGATTTAATTTATTTAGGTATACTGTTTGTAAATTATTTGTACTGCCTTAAGACTATAATATGATATGGTCAAATATATTTCCGAATGTATAATGTACAATCTGTTGTTAAAAAGGACAAAAGGATTGTGGAAATGATTAAACATTATGTCTGTGTTTAATGTATCTCACAATCAAGGAACTAGAGCGGTTGGCAGAGAAAAGATTAATTAGCTCGCCTCGAGTTCACCCTAACACCTAGTCCTCCGTTTGTGGCCGCCACTGCTCGACTCCGGTGGCTCCTACAGCCCTGAAGTCGGGTCTCTTGCATTTTAATTTCTTGGGTTTTCAGATCTTACGGTCAATGTGCTTCGTAGTTTTCCTCTCTCTAGGATATGGGGAGCTATATATTCCGGACTTGGTGTCTTTAAGCCGATCTTCTTTCTTTGGTCGTAGCTTTTGATCAGGTGTGCTCCAGCTTCTCTTCGTTCTCGTGAGTTGTTGGTAATCTGTGTTTTTCAAGGTCTCTTTTGTTGGGTTCGTCTTTTGGATGGTACGTAGGCATCTACTTGCTTCCTCTGTATGGTGTGAGGTATCAAGACGAAGCAATGGGTTCGATCTTCGGCTCTTCTCTTGCGAGGATGTGACCACTCTCTTGCTTTGTAGATGGTTGAGTTTGGGTACAGGAGGGTCCGCGTGCAAGAGCTGCTGATCCTTTTAGACGTTTTCCCCGCTTGGAGTTTCAAGGTTCAACCTTGTGTCTTTCTTCTCTTGGGTTGTTTGTGGTCTTATTGCAGACGTGTTAGTGGTTGTTATTGGCTCCGTTTGCGCTTCAGTTTTTGATTGTTTCCGCGGGTGTTGCTTCTCGTGAGGTTGTGGTTGTGACCTGTGATGGATTGTGGTCTTCTCAAGTCTTTGTTTCTGAGTTCAACTCATGCGTCTTCAGGTTCTTGGTTATGATTGGCGACCTGGTGCTGCTATGGATTTCGGTTTGAGTTCCTTTGATCATTAAGTATTTCAAGTCATTATCATTTACTTGTGGTAGTCTCTAAAGTAATAGTTCTATTTATGTTTTTAAATTTGGGTCTCTAGGATGTTCGATCTGTGAACTCTCCGGCTTTGGTCTTCGAAAGAGTTGCGACTTGTCGACTTTTGGCTTGTAATGATGGTACTTCCGTTTAAGTTAAATGAAATTCAAAGATGACAAAAAAATGTTTCTCACGATTGACTTATTGTTTTTGTTGTAACAAAAAACTGCGAAAGGGAATATAACTTTTCTGGGTCGGCTGAATCAACGAAGCTGTAAAGCCTGCCAAGTTGGGAACAAGGTGACCATAAAAGGAAGCTACTTGAAATAGAAAAGAAGTTGAAAACAACCTGTCGTCAAATCCCACACGGTCGTGGTCGAGTGGTATGTTGATTCCGGAAAAGTGTTGAGCGTTTCGAGTTCGAAACCTACTTTTCGTATTTGTCACACACATGGAAATAAGGTTTTCACCGACTTCTAAAATTAGTTGGGTGTTCGAATCATATCACCAAAGTTATCAAAAAAAAGTAGTGGTCAAATGATAATAACAAAGAAAGTAAATGCCAAATCCCCAAGGAAAACATTTAAAATAGTGCAGTTAGGTGCAATGCATTCTTCAAATTCAAAATGTATATTAGAAATGGAATTTTCAATCTTTTTACCTGCATGATCCAACTTGCTTTATATTTGAAAACACATCATTGCGTAGTTCTCATGACGTTTTCGGCTATCGTTCAGATCAAATATCCCGTACTTACAAAAAGAAATTGTGTTAATTATGTTTATGCTCGTTCTTTTTCATTTGGGCTAATGGTTATATACTCATATGTCCACTTTCAAAGTCCCACCATGGAATCCAAAAGCAGTCAAGCTGAGAATTACATAAAAGATATGAAACTAGTAGACCATCAACTTTTGTCATGTTTGTGTTTCTATGTGATAGTAAAACACATAGGGACGCATAAACTATTTGCTAGTGTAGTATATAATATATTATCTTTTAAACTTTAGTATAATACTATATGATGTTATATTATGTATGTGATAGATTGATAGGATTTTCAAT
>NC_027750.1:13696956-13785437 GCF_000695525.1 Brassica oleracea var. oleracea | reverse complement strand
CCCAACCTAACTTATCTTAAAAATCGAAAACCCCGAAATAATATCTGAAAAAACTGATCCAAATGTCTAAATTAGTATATAATACATGTATTTGAAACATAAATATGTACTTCAGATATTTAATTTCATATTTATTATGATGTGATATCTAAAATTAAGTGTTTTAAATTTCCAATAAATATCTTAAATACCTAATTCTATATAAATAAGTATATATTTTATGTTTTGTTTTTAAAATTTAGATTTTATTTTCGGGTTATCTAAATCTGCACGATATATGATAACTTTATGGGTTTTAGGCTGTGATACAAAGCCGATCCGAAATCGATGTATTTATCCGAACCTGACTCATACTTACAAATTTACTTGAATGGAATCTAGGGTATAATATACAAATTAGAACTGAAATCCAAAATATCCGTTCTGAATCTCAATGGATACCTGAATGTCCAGGTCCAATTGTGGTTGGAGAAATGAGAATATGAAGTTTGTATTGTTTTACTAAATACAGAGATATTCTTGTATTGTTATACGTAGTAGGCATAGGCATTCGGTTTCGGTCCGGGTGATTCAGATTTTCTGATTTTCGGTGTTATACTCATAAGTACCATTTGGTTTTTACTAATTATCGGCTCAGGTTCGGTTTGGTTCCTTCCGGGTTTGGTTAGGATCGGATTTAACCAATGTTTAAAATTGTACAAAAATATATTTTTAAAAACCTCAAAAATTGACCAAATTTTTTTCAAAATATATAAATTATTTACAAATCTAATTAAAATTAGTTAAACTATCTAAATTAACTAAAAATATTCAAAATAACAAATAAAACAAACTACAAAAATATTTTGAATACTCTAAAATATCTAAATCACCTTAATATATATAAAAACATTAACATATTTAACTAATTTCAGATATCTTCGGATCCTAATTCGGATTTCGGTTTGATTTGGGTTATAACCAAAATCCAAAGTAGTAAGCTCATTAGTCCCATTCGAATATTTTTTTAAAACAGTTCGAATTCGGTTTCAGTTTTTTTTTATTCGGATTAAGATCGGTATTTCGAATTGAGTTAAAAACGTCCGAGTCTAATACGTAGTTTGTGATTTTCTCAAGAAGGAGAATTAAGACAAAGAACCTCCTTGGGAACTACGAAAACTATGTACAGAAAAGTGCATCAGCCTCCGGTCACCGTCAACTTACCTATAATATCTATCTAAAGCTTTTGGGGATGTTCATGCATCTACCTATTCTCGTTGCCTCGTTAAAATATTCGCTTAGCTTTTATTCTTCTAGAAATTTCGATGCAAAGAATAGCCATGTCACTAAATTAAATATTTTTGTGTTGGGTCAAAATAGAAAAGAATTTTATCCGTTACAGAATGCTCATTTCAATTAACACATACAACCAAACATATTGTAATATTTAGCAAACAATTTACTTTTTTTTTAACAACAGCATACGATTTACTTATACCACAATTATGGTTGAAGCAACAAACGAGGCAGGAGAGTGAAATTGGTTGATTACTTGAATCAGGACATATCAGTGATACCACAGCTGTGGCATGAAACCGGTACTTTGGAATTACTCTTTTTGCACATTTCTTGACATGCATTTATATCCCCCTAATGCAAAATACTACCTCTGTTTCAAAATACATGAAGTTTTAGGATTATGCACAAATATTAAGAAATTTATTTTTTATCTTAAAAATATCATTAAAATATAAATTAAAAGCTATTCAACCAATCACAAAACAAACTACAAAATAACATTGGTTACACAGTTTTTGATAAAGTTAAAAAGTGAATTGATATACGAAAACATCATCTATTTTGAAACATTGAAAACTTTCTAAAACATCATCTATTTAGAAACAGAGGAAGTAATAAATTTCGTAACTAATTAGACTAACTTTTTCGGTGGGTTATAAGTATAACTTATAAAATATTTATTAGTATACTGCATATTGGAACTTGGTCATCGGAAATGCCTTTTTATTTAATTGGACAGGATAAATTTATTAACGCTAGAAAATGGCTATTACATATCTATTCTATTAAAACAGCAAAGTAGCATATCGATATAGGTATGGTCCAACTATTTTAATATAATTATTTAAAAAATTATTAATCATTTAACAGAAACATGACTAAAAAACATAAATAGAAAAATTAAATTTCTAAAAAAAATGTAAAACAAAAAATATACACGCTCTTTTAACACTCTTTTAAGGATAGATCAAAATCTAGTTACATATAATCAACGATAAAAGTTAAAAGCGTAATATTGCAACACGTCAAAAACAAATCACAACTCCCTCTATTGCAATCTATAAATTATTTTAATTAAAAATAAACATATCATTTTTTATATTTTATTAAAAAACAGTACTTTGTCTTTCGTATTTGATTAAAGAACAAAAAGAGTCAGTAATAATCATGTTTCAAGTTTTTACTTTAATTTTTAAAAAAATAAATATTATTTAATTAATTAATTTTTAAAGCAGATTTTGAAAACAAATTACATTAGGAAAATAAAAAATCTTCAAAATCTTAATATTGAAATAGAGAAAATAATAATATGTATCAACAAATCATGTATACCAAAACTGTTTGATAAACTCATAAAAAAAAATAAAAAAAAATTAGTAACAATGTGTTACTACTAAATATGGAAAAATATTTACATTTTTGGGGGTAAAATAAACCGGATATACATACGTATACACACATATTATAAACAGATATTCCAACTTTGCCAATTGCCCACTATATAATTAGAGGCAGGCACAAAGGCAAAAGGATCAAAGTCACTAAAAAATTGCTTTGATAAACATACTAATGGATAATGAGGGTACATAATCACCGGCTGAGATTCGAAGTCACACCCAAGCCAACAATGAGTTTGCCCGGAATTTCTTTTATCACGGCGAGATCCGTCGCAGTTATTCTCTTTCTCTGTCTGTTCCTTCTGATTTTGCCACCGTTCCTTCCGCCGCTTCCACCGCCTCCATCGACGCTCCTCCTTCTCCCTCTTCTGCTCATGATTCTCCTCATTTTCTTGGCTTTTTCCCCTTCTAATGAGCCTAGCCTCACCGTGGAAGTAGAACCTCTCGACCCCTGATGAGTGATGTTCGCCGTCTTCAGCACCGACCGTACATTTATATATGCATTAAACAATTATGTATAAGTGTGTCTATATATGCATGTGTAAGAAGCAGATTAAGAGCTTTTAGTTTCGTGCAAGTAAGATCATCTCATGTGACTGATAGATCTCCGAGTTTATTTTGAATGATTTCGTATAAATTTAGTTACCTTTCTTTGATTTTTTTTCTTTCCTTCTTTTGTTTTATTTTTTATTATTTCTTATAGACGCGACAACACGACTTGTATAAGAATATTTTTTAAATTAAATAGAAGCCTTCTTGAGCATTTCCAAAAGATAATCTATAACTTCAAATATAAATTTTTTTGCTTTCCAAAATGAAACTTCAAATTTGATTCTTAAATATTTTTTCGTTTATCGTTTTAATCCTTAAAAGATTTATATCTCATAAATATTTTAATTTTTTTTATAAATTTAATTTTTACACATAAAATTAAATAAAATTTTAAAATAAGATTTAAAGTAACAACAACAATATAAAAAGGAAACTTAGGACAAAGACTTTTAAAAATTACATGAAGACATAACTATTACACAAATTTAAATATCAACAACACTAATAGTCACGTAAATTTGGTCCAGAACCTCCAAAATCTCAAAAATACTGTCCAAACAAATTTTATGTAACCGAATATAGTTGTTGTTTATGTAACCGAAGATAGTTGTTGTTGTTGTTTTTAATGTCTTTTCGCACAGTTCTTTCTGGTTTAGATCGAATGTATTCACGAGTATTAATATCATCGATAGAAGTTAAGTATTTTAGCAATATTTTTTTTCCTCTTTTACTTTCTTTTTCAGATCTAATATATTTACAAGTTTTAATATCACCTAATTTCAACAATTTTTAGCTCATAATCTATAAATTTAAAATAAAGAGAATCATTTTAACTTCGAAATGCACTAGATGATCATACATGCTTTACAAAAATAATTTTATGGAATCTTATGGTATTTTTCTTGAAGTTTAATATTAATTATATTATTTCTATTTAAAGTTTTATATTTTAATACAATATTTTACTAATTAATATTGTTGTAATAATTTATATATGTGTTACTAAAAGTTTTATGAATTTAAATTAGTTATGACAAATATAAGGACTATAATATAAAATACAAATTATTTTGAAGTTAAGTTTGAAGTTTTGCTTTTGGAGAACATCTTTAAATTTCAAATATAGAGTTTTAGAAACTTCAAAATAGAGTTTCTTTTTGGAGATGTTCTTATAGTATGTATGTAATTTTTCTTCTTAACCTAAACCGAAGATTTTCTCCGCAAATTAAAATATTGACATTTTAGACGACATAACGGTATATTTTAAATCAAAAATTAACCAAACCAAAATTGGTGAATCATTGCCGTTAAAAGTACCATTTAAGTTATAAAAAAAATTTTATTGTATTTTTTGTTTTGTTTGTTGCTCAAAATAAAATAAAATAAAACTAGGTGGTGAATACGAACTGAAATTGAACTTAAGAGTATAGAATAGTATGATGAATGAAGAAGAAAAGGTAAATACGATTATTCAATTTTTAAACAAATTTAGTTTGAAATTTAAAATAAAAGAATGTTAGAGAAAAAAACTACTCGGTAAGAAAATTTAAAATATAAAACGAAATGAAGTTGAAACTGTTTTAAAAACCATAAGATGCCTAAGAAAGAACCCAAGAGGTTAAATGCTAGACTTGATATTGGATCTGAACCAATGTATGATAATCCTAAGACCATGTCCATTATACTCTATTTTTTCCTCTAAATAAAGTAATTTTATAATAGAGTTGGACGTTGCTCCAATGGTACTCTATTTTAGAGTAAAAAATAGAATGATGAACAAAAAATAAAAAATTACACTATGTATAGAGTAAAAAATAAAAAATTACACTATGTATAGAGTAAAAAATAGGTTTACACTATTATAAAGTAAAAAATAGAGTATTATTGGAACATTTTTACTTTAAACTCTATTTTAAAAGGGAAAATAGAGTGGAGTTGGAAATGCTAATACTGATAAAAATGTAAGTAGTCCAGATCAATGCAACACCGCAATTTGGTACCAAAAACATTCATAATGAAAACTATTTATTATTATTATTATACTTGTTTATTATTAATACATTTACCTTCTCTATCTGCTTGTTTATCTAATAATTTTTGTTTGTAAAACAATATTTCTTCCATTTTTTAATATAAGTCGTTTTAGAGAATTTTTTATGTTCCAAATTATATGCCGTTTTCGGTTTTTCTATGTAAAATTTATTAACACTTAATGTTATATAACCAATGATAATATACCTTCTATTTTATTATTGGTTGATTTGTGGTTAGATAAATAATTAATGATGTTTTTATTTAAAAATATAAAAAATTAATAATTTTTTAATCTATGTGCATAATATTAAAATGACTTATATTAAAAGACAGAGACAGTAATTATTTTTATGTGGGTTTAGTGTGGAGTGGAGCCCACATATGTTAATCACAATTATCACGCACTGGAAAACTAGGGAATCGTCCTTTGCTGTCCGGGAGACAGAGTCAAACGACGGATGTGCCATCTATTCATTAGTCCTTGACACACAATTAGATTCTTAGAATATGGTCAAAATTGATTTCGGATTTTAATTTGTAACACGCAAGCTCTTCCTCTTGTTTTAACAAATTGGTTTATTTAGTTGATCAGACTATCTCCAATAGTCCCTCATTCTGAGGGACATCAGAAAATGGGGAAAATATTTTCCAATAGTACATTATTTTGTGTTTAGCCTTTTAATTTATAAATTAGTCTTTAAAATTTTATATAATTTTGTTTTATATCTTAAAAACTCAAGATTTGTTTTATAGTTAAAAAAATTATTAATACTTTCATAATATAATTATAAGTTTAAATAAACCCTTGTATCTTTTTTAGAATTTGTAGTAAAATTTGTAGTAAAGATTTTGGGTAAAATTTGTAAGTTATATAAAATAATAACCATTATTTAGAATTAATAATAAATAGTAAAAACATAATATATTTGAAAAAATTTTTAGGAGAAAAAAGAAGAGAACCATTGGAGTAAAATGTAAATTTATTTTGAATTTATCTCATTTTGAGGAAAAAATGAAGGTAACCATTAGAGATGACATTAGTGCTTTGATTTCTTTCATGAAAAATGTCTCTTTCTTTTTTCATTTTCTCACAAATAATATTTGTATTTACAGTGCAAATGTTTAAACCAAATTACAGATTTAGCTCTAATAGTTTAGCTTATTACTTTTGACAGATAACATACGGTAAAAAATCTTATTTGAATGATAGTTTTGATTGTGTCAGAAGAGGACGGGAGAATTCAAACCTTTTTTTTAATATTACAAGGTTCTGGATCAAAATCCGTAATTCCTCTAAAATCGAATACCTTAAATTTTAATTTTATCTCAATTTTTATACTATTTTCAAATTTATTTATAAATAGTAATCATTTTCGTAAATATTTTAAATTTATTATACAGAATTTTTTTTATAAATAATTTATATTTTCAAATTATCTACCTCCTAAATACTAAACCCTAAACAAGAATCACAAAACCTAAACCCTAAACAATAATCACTAAACCTAAATCCAAATGTTTAAAAAATTAGTTAAGGGGGTGATTGGTAGTGTCTTTAGAAGCTGTGGACATCCTTTTTAATTTCTAGAGCCATCTTTTAAAGCAATCATGCTTTTATTTCAGAAGCTATAGACAGACTTTTAATTTCTACATCCATTTTTAAAAGCAATCATGCTTTTATTCTTAAAATTGAATCCAAAGCCAAAATATTAAAATAGGAAATATATTAGCTTTAGAAAACACTTTCTCTAGAGCTTTTTATTTTGTGCTCTGAAAAAATTTCTACAGCAAAATAAATTAAAGCCAAAGCTAAAAATTTAAAACCTAAATCTTAGAGCAAAAAATAGAAAGCTACAGCTTCAACCAATCATAACCTAAATGTATTTTTGAAAATATTATCTAACTTAGTGTATTTTAAACAATTTCTTAAAAATGATATCAGAGAAACTATATTTTTATAATTTTTGAAAAATTATAAAACAATAATTGGTCAAGTAGTATACTGCTTTAGATAATATTTTCTTTGAAGATCAATGTTCTAAAAATTGTTTCATAAGAAATATTCTATGTATTTTATTAAACATTAGTGGTAAATTATAAATTTATAACACTAATTGTGTTTATTAAATTTTGGATTAATATAATAAAAATTGGTATAACAAAATTATTATATTTATAATCAAATTTAATATTTTAAGTATATGCAGAAACACCAAAATATACATCTTCTTAAATAGAGTAAATAATGCTATTGATATATTAAATTTAAAAATAGTTTAGGATAAGACATTAGGAAGGAGACGATACAAATCCTTACACATATTTTTGTTTTTTTTTAATGATTAAACAAACATCTATAACCATATACAAAAAAAATGTTATTTAGAAAAGAAAATTAAATGTTATACATTGGTAAGAATGGATGAATGCATCTATGAGAAAAGCGATGGACAACAAATAAACGAGCCAAGCTAACAATGTTATTTTTTGCCGGCTAAAATATATGTATTTATCAGGGATGACAAAGCGTTTTAAAAAGTTATGATAACAATAAAACAAGTTCAGTTAAGTTTGAGTTGTGATTAAATTCCTAGCTAGAACATCAACACAAGTGTTAATTGAACGGATCATATGAAAAAGAAAATACTAGATTGCCATTTCGTAATAATTTTAATGATTGAGTTGTTTTCTTAGTGTTGAATAGGCCACTAATTATTGTATTATCTTCTTCAAAACCTTTATTTGTAACCCAAAGATAAACATAACTGCATTATCCACATCAAAAACAAACATTTTGATTGTTCCAAATAATGTAGTCTTTCTATTTAAAAGCATTACTAGACTATTATCCGCGCTAAACGCGGGTTTATTTTTATTTGATTTTAAAAAATATTTAACCTTGATATTTTATAAAGATGTATTTGTTTATTTTTTTCTTCACCAAAGTCTCACATTATCCGTATAACAAATTTGGTTATATAATCTAATATCGTGATAAAATATTGATGTTTTTAGAAAAAAATCTTAATTTTTAGAAATTTTGTTACTAAATTTTCTAACAAATTTGAGTTTTTAAATATTCTACTTTTATTATTATTTGATTTATTGTTTAGATTTTGCATAAGGAAGTTTTGAATTTTTTTGAAAAAGGATAAGTAAGTTTTGATTTATTAAATATATTGCCGGATTTGGAAGTCAGATTTGTTTAAATATATGTGATAAATATTTTAAACTTCTTCATAATTTGATTTATTGTTTAGATTTTGTATAATTTTTTATTTATTAAATATGTTCAATATCACTCTCATGAGAAGTTGATTGTATCTAAAGTAACATTCTTTGGTTAGTATATGTTTACTGTCATTGCCATCACGAGAATGGTTCCGTTTGAACCATCACCTATTTTTGATTTTGAATTATAGTGCTGATTTAATATCAGTTTAGACCAACAGTAAACAGTTAATGGGTTATGCACCATTGTGCAAGAAACATGGTAGAGAAATGATAATTTGCTTCCGGTATGTATTCTCTCAACAAAAGTCACGTATGTTTAGAATTTAACGTTTCTGTTTATCCTAGACATATGTATTGTTGTACCAAAGAATAGTATAAGGCGTCCAAAACTTAAATGTCTAATGAAATTTGAATAGGTCTAAAATTTAAATGACAACTATTTTATGTAGATAAAAAGTAGGACTCTAAATTAATAGATTAGATATCACATTTTAACCATTCATTTAGTACACAAACTACAATATTAAAGTATGGTACTATTTTCTTGAATTTTATTGAGAATTTGCATCCATTTGTTGAACCTTTAAGACCCTTTTTATATAAATTTCAAAATTATCTTGTTTTTATTGGTTCATGTTTTGTTCAAACCAAAGCGCCAAACTGAGAAACATAAGTAATCATCAAACAATATTATTCTATTAAAAAGTAGCTTCATAAATTAGTTCAATGCTAAAATTTTAGAAGAAAATAGTTTTCTTTTTCTCAAAAAACTTTAAATCATATATATATATATATATGTAAATAAAAGAGAGTAAAATATATATTACCGAGTGTTGGAGAAAACTGATATTATGCCTAAGACAGAGAAAATATACTTTTTAACCTATGACTAAACATAACTATGAAAAATATAAAACGATGTACTATAATTCTATAAACTACTTTGCCACTCAAATATTTAATAAATTTTGACGTAAAAAGCCTCAGCTTGTTGGTAATTAGGTTAAGACTTGATTTGTGTATCAAGATATGTCAATCTAAAGATATCTGATATAATTCAAACGAATTGTAACATGTATCATCAAAACCCTAATTCAAAATGTTATACAATTAATGTAATTTTAACGTTTAGTGAATATCGGCATTCGAATACCTAAAACTTTTTCATTATAATTATTTTAATAAAAAAAATATTTTTGTACGATCCAATCTGAATTATTATTGATTGTTACCGTTTTACTGATTATGTTGGCGCCGTTTTAAATCGAACCTCAATTTAAAATTTTCTTTTATTGAAAAGTTAGATTCGTTAAATTGTTGGTTTTCGATTGTAACCGTTTAAATGCTTTGTCGGCGCCGCTCTAAATCAAATCCCAATTTAAAACTTTTTTATTGACATGGTAGGTTCGTTAAATGTGATTTTCGATCTCATTTCCACAATTTTGGTTGTCGTATCCAAAATATATAACGACAAAATTTTAAACATTAATAAATATAATCAACATTCGTTGTAGAACGGATTAAGAATATATATTTACGGATATAAAGCAATATGTCGACAAGAAAATAGGAAAATTATTTTAAGAAAATAGAATATAATTATAATTTCTGAAACACAACCTTGTAGAGAAACTGTAAGTAAATTAACACTCTTCCAATTTTGTTCTTGAAACATTTTTGAAACACTCTCTAAGTTTTATTATATAAAATTTGCTAGCTAATATTGCAGAGTTTAAACATATAAAATTATGTATTATTATTCTAAAACTAGAAAACACCATTTGATATTTAATGAAATAATGAAATAATAAAAATACTATAGAATACAAATAGTCACCAAAAATAAATATTTATAGAATAATATAATCTTAAAATAAGATCTGTATAATAAAGGAAATACATCTTATTCAAAATAAATTTTTTTGAATTAAGGAAATAACTTCCTACAGAATGTGTATACTTTGAATGGAACTTTATTAAAATGCCAATTTACTAAACAAAATTTATTAACAATAGGAAAATTGATTGATTCCCTTTCATTTTTACTAAAATGTGGCAAATTTTAAACGACATTTATATAAATGTAGAGATAATTTTTTTCCTTAAAAAGAAGAGAATATTGTGTTTTAACAAAATCAAGAAAACATCACGTTATTTACACAAACAATATTTTCACGTGTATATGGAATGTTTACAAGATATCAATTTAAAAGATAATGATATAAAAATTTATTTACAAGTCACTGATAAACCAAATCTAGTAATTTAATGGTAATTTTGGGTGATACTTCGTGTCAAAGATCCCATAAGTGAAATTTAGAACAAAATCAAGTTGGTTGAAATTTTGATGAAAAATAAGTAAATGAAAAAGAAAGAATAAGGATAGTTTTGTCATTGGGTGGATACTGAATTGGCAAATGGTGATACTCACTGCATGAGCTTCACCTGTAAGCCGTAACGTCTTTCTCTCTCACACACATAAAAAGAAAAACGTACAAAACATTTTTTTTTTCTTAACATAAACATTATATATACACACACACACATCTATGTGCAGAAATATTGAAGAAAACTTGGAAGCCTTTGAAAGAACTAGAGAAGTTTCACGTTTTTATACAAGAAGGATCATCGCAATGTTTATGCTCGCAGTGGTGATAGTGATTTTGGTGGTGCTTCCGGCCGTTCTTCCACCGCTTCCACCGCCGCCAATGTTTCTGATGGGAATTCCGGTGGTGCTGATGCTTATGCTTATCTACTTAGCCATCTCTTATCCTCCTCTTGGTTCCTCTACCTGTGCTTCTTCTTCCTATGACACTAACTCTACTGATGTAAAGTGAATGTGAGACAATGTGTATCCTATCCATATGACAAAGATAACATAAAATGCGTCATTAACTAATAAATTATTTCTTGCTCGACTCGTTCTCTATAGAAAACTAAGACTGAATACACGACGTAAAATCAGTTTCAAAAAAAAAAACATACACCGGCGTACGAGTTCTTATTTTGTCAAATAATTTGGTATAACGAATGCCAAACATCGAAGAAGCAATATTTAATTTAATTATACGCTCCATTACTCAAAGCGTTCAATTTCGAGAATTCATGGAAACTGTCTTTAATTTAAGTTTCTCTTGTTTTCTCCATGGTCTTTAGTTAATTTTTTATTCTCTTTGTCTTGAGACATGTGAACTCAACTTCAATGTAACAATACTCTATGTTAGGAAGTTTAGTGGGTCCTTTGAATTGAACTTCAATCTACTAACCCTTTTAGTATCATTATTCATTATTAGCTGTTGAATGCAGACTGAATACCTAAATGCTTTTTGATGAATTTGGTTTGCTTCAGGCTTGTTTTCTTTTATTTGTTGTTTTCAAATTTTAGAACAAAACTGTTTAGTTCATATTTTGAAATCTCTCACATGATTGATTGAATGTAGTTATCACAACTAGCAAAACGCCAAACTGTTGATGTCACATGATTGATTAACGTTTGAGACTATACTACATATTATGGTTTCGCGCCCGAATGAATTACGAACTTTAGGCAAAACTTCCTGTCTACAAAAGAATCAGTTCGAGCTAACAGCTGCTTCTAGCTTTGAGCTTCGCTTCTTTGACATCTTGTTCTCATCCGCATAGACCGTTTCTCGTTTCATCAATGGTTGTGATAGTTCTCAGTTTCGTTTTTGGTGGCAATGCCAGTGGTAGTGTTGAGGTGGACGAGCAGTGGATCTATTATATTGTCAATATCAAGAAAATATACTATAGATTGAAGTCACAAGCATGGACTCGCCTAGACTCCGGCCCTGTCCACACGTCTCAAAGTTTGTTGATTGTTACGTTTGTAAACGTATACGTTTATTCTTGGGACTAAATAAGTTGCAATATATATTTGATACAATGTGTGGTTGATAAATGTTTCTTATCTTTTAAAATTTTCTTTAATTATCTACGAATAATTAATAATTAAAACGGAAAGAGAAAATACAATGTATCGTTAAGGAGGAGAGGACGTAACGATTTCACTCGTACATGCAATGAACTTACACTCACTTCCCACATTTCGTTTCCTTTAAACTCTTTCTTGTTTTGGTAAAATTAGTAATCTGACATGTACTGTCTTTTGGTAAGGGATGCAATGAACGTGTCTTTTGGTGCTTAAAGAACTTTCGCATTTTGAGCGTTACAGAACTTTCTATAATTTAAAGATTGGAACATTTTTTGGGACACGATCAAAATTGGCCGTTAGGACATGCACGTTCACGCGTGTCAGCTATCTCTGTTACGCTTACCACGTGAGAGCTGATAACAACAGGGAATAAACATCAAACTGAACTGAGTTTTTGTCAACCAACACACACGTACCTTTCCCGTGACGCCTATTACCTCTAATTGGTAGGAATAACAAAAGTATCGGTTTACGAAATTGTAGCATTAAATTCTGAACGTTCAATGTACATTACTAGGAAATCTGAAGACATTTTATTGGTACAAGTCAAAAACACAGAAGCTGTTCGTTTCGCTATCACATGACTGATTACATCAGCTTGTTGCAAGATGATAATTTTAAAATTTTAGCGATTAAATTTTTTAACTTTTCACGTTTATAATTGATCTCAAAATGTTACATAAACACATTGAATTGCAGATCTCAACGATGCAATCAAACATAGCCATTATGTATAATCTTTATAATACTGGTTATCTCGAAAACAAATGCATAAAAAAGTACAAACATGCTGGATTTCCTTTTATTATCATCATCGACCGGTTGAAGTAAACCGAATCCAGACCGAATTAGAAAAGAAGAAAACAAACCATGTCAAAATCAAATGGAGGACTTGTAATGTAATCTCAGAAACTGAGAGACTCATCTCCATCAGGACTTTGACTGTACAAAGAAGAAACTACAATCAATTCTGAATCGTTTTTACTTCTTATCACTTGGCAAACTACACTGCAAATGAGTTTGACACTTGTTCTTCCTCTCCTGTGATTGTTTTCAGGTGGTGGTCGGAGTTAGCTTCTGGTGTATCTTCTTCACTTGGTGGTACAAGTTGCCAGAACATTCCAAGATACTTGTCCCATTCCTCCACAATCGCTGCTCCTTTACTGCTTCCTGTTTTCTCCTGTTTTTTATTTTACATAGAAACGGTTCGCAGATTGAAACCCAAATCATCTGATTAGAGAAGGTACGAAGAGAAAGCAAATATAGAGAGTTAGTTACCACATGAGCTTGGATCAGGCTCTTAAGTTGTGTTTGTCCCACTGGTGAAGTCACTCTTTGGATCTTCACTATCTCTTTGTTGACCTGTTTCAATGTTTCACAAAACGTTTAAAAGAAAATACCTTTCGGGATAAACTCAGAGGAGTTTAGTGATATTAAGACCTTAGGGAGGAGAGTGTCGTCCTCGTCAAGAATGTACGCCAATCCACCTGTCATCCCGGCAGCTACATTTCTACCGACTCTGCAATTTCGGACAAGAAACATTCGGCGGTTAACACACACTTACGTTCCTCGTTTTGGTTTCGTGGTCGAGGTTGAGGACAGTGTTTTTACTTACTTGCCAAGTACAACTACACAACCACCAGTCATATATTCACAGCAGTGATCTCCGGTGCCTTCAACGACAGCTTGAGCTAGAGAGTTTCTAACCGCAAATCTCTCTCCTGCTTTGCCTCTTACAAATAGTAAACCACCTGTTGCACCATACAGGCAAGTGTTTCCTACAATAGTTGCATCTTCAGGAAGAAAACCAGTCGATTCCACTGGTAATATCACAACTTCACCTCCGGCCATTCCCTTGAGGCAAAAGAGTGTTATTAAGAGACTATTTATCGAAGATATTGTAGAAAGAGAACATTGATTTTGAGGCACACCTTTCCCACGTAGTCATTGGCTTCACCCACAAGACGTATATTCATTCCAGGACTTAGAAAACATGCAAAAGATTGGCCAGCACTTCCATTGAACCTGTAGGGGTACGTAACGTAGTGGATCATGGAAGTTGGTTCTCATTATATATACTCAAAGTTTGTTTTGTGTTTACTGAATCCCAGCTTACGTTAGGTTCAGTTGTCCAGCAAAACCAGTGTCTCCGTATTTCTTCGCAATTACTCCCGCAATCCGACCGCAAACAGAACGGTCCACATTGTATATGCTCATGGTTTTGTGAACCATTGTTTCGTTCTCAATTGCATCCATTATCTGGGAAACAACCAAAATGTAAGTATTAAGTCCTCTTGCATATGTAAAGAGACAGTCTTCTCTCCATTGCCATAAATACAACGAACCTCTTCTAAAGTAAAAGGGTTTTGCCACTCATTAACAACTAAAGATTGTAAGCTACATTATTTAAAGTTCAATTAAAGAGTCAATAAGAAAGACAATACAAGTTACCTCCGGATCCTGAAGTAGAGTATCATCAAGGACTGGACCATTTGAGTGAACCTCCTGCTTCCTAATGTAAGTACTGCTACGTTTTGGTAGCCCAACGGACTGCAAATTTTAAGAAGAAATGAGCTAAGCACATCGATAAAACTTGTGCGTAGGCACGAAAACCATAAAATCAATAAACATAGTTACGGACTACTTACAGATAAGAGATAACTGAGGTCAAGATGGGTTTTCACGAGCGAGATGTCCCTTGGCTTCAGCAAATCTGTCCGCCCAATTATGTCATCCAATTTTTCATATCCCAACTGAGCTAATATGCCCCTCACCTACAGAAATTAAAATGAAATATTAGACATTAAAGTTGGTGATAGTTTTGTATCAGTGAAATTTTCTTGAAGATTACCTCCTCTGCAATATACAGGAAGAAATTGACAAGATCACCAGGAAGACCAGGGAAACGTGCACGCAGCTCCTCTCTCTGTAACCAAATTTAGGGATATATTAGCGTGAATTGGTTATGAATTCGAAATAGAAACATGAACAAGTAAGAAAGGAGTTCCAATTTACCTGACTGGCAACACCAACAGGGCAGTTATTAGTGTGGCAAATGCGAGCCATTATACATCCTGTGGCAATCATTGCCAGAGTACCAAACCCATACTCATCAGCACCCATAGCTGCAGCAATCAACACATCAACACCACTCTTGAATCCTCCATCAACCCTGATTATAACTCTTTCCCTGAGTCCATTCCCAATGAGTGTCTGCAAAAGATTGAATGTTAGCTTTCAAGACGCATCTTAGACATTCAAGAATTAATAAGAGATGGAAAACTGAAGCTAGTAAAGGCTACCAGTGCAAACTAAAGTATATACCTGCTGGGTTTCAGCTAGTCCAAGTTCCCATGGACCACCAGCATGCTTTATGGAACTTATAGGGCTGGCTCCAGTTCCACCATCATACCCTGATATCTGTAATCAAAGAAGCATCATAAATTTCAAAAATCCGTAATTGCACAACTATGTTTCTGCAAGTCAAAGACACATTTGAACATATACATATAATTTGAAAAATGGAACAAAGATGGTCACTAGGAAAAGTATAGGAGTGGCATGCCACAAGTGGTCTTTGAAGCCAAGTTTATACTGATTATATATATCTTGTCTTAGCATGTCCCCAGACAGTACATTTTAAAAGCAGACTGATAGCATAATTACATGTCGTTTGAGCTAATATGTTGATTAAAGAATTACACAATTCTAATTTCAGATCTCTCGCAAACTCTGAAAGAAGTGCATACCTGTATGATATCCGCATTAGCCTTCGCTACTCCTGAGGCAACTGTTCCTATTCCCGCTTCTGATACAAGCTTGACTGACACTTTTGCCTTGGGATTGACCTGATTATTAATTTTTGTTACGAGGGAACCCTTGATTCTCGAAGTTCGCCAAATATTTACACTGGAATAAAGGTACCTGATGAAGATCAAAGATTAACTGTGCCAGATCCTCTATGGAATAAATATCATGATGTGGAGGTGGAGAAATAAGCGGAACTCCTGGTTTAGAATTTCTAAGTCTAGCAATATATGGGCTAACTTTTTTCCCAGGAAGCTGGCCACCTTCACCTGGCTTCGCTCCCTGAGCAACTTTGATTTCCAACTGGTCTGCGTTAACCAAAAACGTCGGAGTGACGCCAAAACGCCCTGAAGCAACCTATGAGACGACACAAGGTCATTTTGGTATTTGAAAATAATGAAGGGAATCAAGGTCCCGGAATAACTTCCTGAGAGTTACCAGACTGTACACATGAATAATGACCTCTAGTCAAGTTGACTTTTCCAGTACCTGCTTAATAGCGCTTGTAGCCGTATCCCCATTTCGGAGACCTTTAAGATGTGGCAGCGTTGAAGAGTACCCATCAACAACATCTGTTAGCGGCTTCCAGCGGATCGGATCCTAGCAAGATAGACAGTGAAGTTTTAGCAACTAATGTGGTAAACTTGGCGTTTTGAAGTAAGAAAAAAGGCCTAACTAGATAATAAAGACCTACCTCGCCTCCTTCCCCTGAATTAGACTTTCCCCCCAATCTGTTCATTGCAATAGCAATTGTTTCATGAGTTTCTCTCGAGATTGCTCCAAGAGACATTCCACCTGTACAAAACCTCTCTACAATAGAGGAAGCAGGCTCAACCCTCCCAACAGGGATAGGTTTACGGTCACTTTTGAACTCAAGAAGATCGCGGAAAACCTACAGCAAAAGAATAAATAAAAATAATGTTCACTTGTTCCAAAAAACAGGATTAAGTATGAAGGTGACAGTGTTAGGACTCACTGTAATAGGACGGTTGGCTAAATGCTGCTGATAAACTGCATAGGCTGTTTCACTCTTTTCACGGACGGCTTTATGAAGTAACTTAGACATCTCTGGATTGTTTCCATGATATTCGCCTTTCAAATAACCAAATATACCAAATCAAGAATATTACTAGAAAGCTCGTGCATAAAGAATGGCAGCAACTAGTCTACTAAAGAGACAGTAAAATAGTGTACAGAAAGGTGTCTGCATATAAGCATATTCGACCTTATTATGTAAGAATATATACAATTTAAAATCTCTAATTAACTTGATAACGTTTTACGAATAAACAGACGCAGTAGTATGTATGTGCTTTTGCATAGACATCAAAAAGATTATCACCAAATAACGGTTTCAATCCAGAAAAGTACCTCCAGGCCTAAATTGAATGAAACCAAAGTTTTCTAGACGTTTGGCTGTATCCTCAGAAAATGCCCTCACCCAAAAAGTTAACGTCTCTCTAGCCAGCTGCAGACAGAGGAAGGCTTAAGTATGAGTGACCCTGAAATCCCTTTGAAACAGAAACTATCTTACATTGAAAGATATGAGAAGCATTCAACAATAGAGGAGATCTCAGGCTTTTATCAGAACTTTTATCTATTGTATGTTTCTCCACAATAGAGAAACATACAGCTAATGCCGTAAGAGTTTCCCATAGTATATATCTCCATTCTAGCTCCAATAATTTTATATTTATCAGTGACACTTTAGCTATTTTCATCTTGTCACGGAAGCAAACTAAATCAATCATCTAGAAAAAAAAAATACAATTCTAAACATAAAACCAAAAAGCACACATGTTTTGACTCCGTGAGAAAATATTAGTACACGCTCCTTTAGGTTTGGAAGTATAAATAATAATAATAATAGCATCTAAACTGAGATCCAAAATGTTTGGGAGTATTCTGACCTCATCCAAAGTCAACCCACCAATGCGTGATGCACTACCACGGAATGAAAATTCAACAACCTCCTTCCCCAATCCATAAATCTCAAATATTTGTGCTCCACAATAACTGAAAACAGAGAGCTCAGGCATTATGTTACAAAGAAAAAAGAGAGAGAGAGAGCTCAGGCATTGAAATGGAAATAATCAGATACAATTATAGGATCAATAAACAAAAATAGATAGTTGAGAAACTGAACCTAGAGAATAACGAGATGCCCATCTTAGAAAGAACCTTAAGAAGACCAGTGCTAACAGCCTGCAGTAGCAATTCAAAGAATCTTAGGATGCCTTCCTTCCATTACTTATAAAGACAATGGCAGTGATATAACAGGAAAATATATGCATGAAGCAAGGGTTCGAATGGCTTATCAAAATTTGTCAATGATCAAGAGTTCATAATCATTAACATGCCTAACCTTGCGATAATTCTTTTGAGCCTGTTCCATAGTTACAGTGGGCATTTTTCCATTTCTCATCATGTTCACGGTCTTGTTGCTTAGCCGCCACTGTCTACATGTTTCCAGTGCTAGGTGCGGGCATATAGCACTGAAATATGGTTATAGACATAGAGCAACGTGACATCAAACAGTTGAGGAAAGCACTCTCGAATCATTACTCAACTCAAAATTAAGAATAAGAGCGTATTATAAACTAGAGATAAACATGAGCATACTATAACGCAATTGAATAAAAAACGAGAGAGAATAAATTCATCAGAATTCCACATGATTTGCTGTCATAGGAAAAGAAACAGCCTAACAGGATGAAGAATTCAATGAAAAGGAAAAGTAGAAACCTTGCTCCATATCCAATCAAACAGGCAAAGTGATGCGTACTAAAGCACTGAGCTGTATCTGCAATAATTGAAGCTGACATCCGAAGACCATTCTCGATCAGATGTTGATGAACAGCACCTACTGCCAACAACATTGGAATTGCAGGATGAGTTGGTTCCTGAAAAAGGGACAGGTTGTAGGATTAGGAGTAGAAACTAAAAGTGTATTTAAGAAATAGATAAAGATAACTAGAAAAGAAAACAGCACCCAAGTTCGGCAATTCATTAACACACAATGCTAGATTGTAGCAATTCATTAACACACAACCAGTAACAATGGAACTTTTACGTTCACATTTGAACTTAACAAACAAGTAAAATAAATCTGCAAACTGACTTTCTTTCCCTAAACATTCCCAACTTTCGAAAGAGCATAGACAACAATTTCGCTAGTCCAAAAAGAGAGCCTAGGGAATAGTTGTTAGTAAAACAAAATAAACAAATCCAAAGGTGATAACCATATATCATAAGATCTAAAATCACAATTGACCGTATACACTTGGAAATATGTATGTACCGGATTATCAGATCTGTCTGAGAGAACAAGCACTTGGGAACCATTACGAACAGCTTCATCTGCAGCTTCGCAGAGTTTTAGAAGAGCCTTCTTCAAAGATCCGTCAATTCCTCTGTGGATGTCAAAAAATGTGGGCAAGACTTCAGATTTCAAATGTGGATCGCTGAGCAGACCTTCAAGCTCCCGTTCATTTAGCACAGGACCAGACAAAACAACCTACTCGTGAAATCACAAGTCTGAATGAATATAAAATCGCGCAAAAGCCAAATGTTTCTAAGCCAACACAAAATCCAAATTTAAACTCTTACCTGTGAAACATTCTGAG
Source organism: Brassica oleracea var. oleracea (assembly GCF_000695525.1). NCBI lineage: Eukaryota > Viridiplantae > Streptophyta > Magnoliopsida > Brassicales > Brassicaceae > Brassica > Brassica oleracea. Next base: position 13,765,557 of record NC_027750.1, on the reverse strand, counting down.
GCCCAACCTCCAATATATTCCCACGCTTTCCAATATTAACTTCAAGTGACATGACCAAACCTTCTCGAAGGGGGTCAATAGCTGGATTCGTAACCTGTAAGCAGACCATGCCAAGAACCACAAAAGAAACCATTTCAAGGACAATTCAATGATTTACTACGACAAAGCACGCAATTAAACTAGATCAGAAGAAACAAATAATTCAAATTGTGCCCTTTCGAAAGGAGGACAAACCTGAGCAAACCGCTGCTTGAAATAATCATAAAGCATATGTGGCTTCTGAGACAAGACTGCCACTGGAGTATCATCCCCCATGCAAAAAGTCGGTTCTTTTCCCTGTGCAGCCATTGACTCAATTACCATTTGAACATCTTCGCTCGAGTAGCCAAACGCCCTAGTCCATCAAAGTCAAAATAGCCAAAATTAACGTCTTGATCAGGGAAAAGGCAACTAGTAGCTACAAAATGCAACTTATAAAATACTACTGGTGAAATCAATTGATGAACTTTCTACAACTCTACTTTGAACAAAAATCAACCTTTTCACCCACACAGCAGATATATGCCACGTATACAAAAAGACAATAAGAGTTATAAAAAGTTAAGTACTTTGACTTCAGATAAATCGCCATATGATGCGCACATGATGGAAGCATAACAGAAGAAACAGAAAGGCTTACTGTTGGCGTCTTAAGATCTCTTCAGTCTCCATGCTTGCTGATGAAAGAAAATTAGAAGGCTTCATGGTTCGCAGGTTTTCACTTACCCATTTTCCATATGGGTTATACGAGGCAACCCGCTTCTTCACTTCAGTGTTCTCATATACCTGGAAAAAATCACATTTTAACAATGGGAGCATCCGAAAGATCGACAGTAATCAGGTGCACCACCAACCTGTCCACTTTCCAAGTCGACAGATATCATCATGCCAGGTCCTAGACGACCCTTCATGGTGACTTTTGATTCATCCATTGGAAGAACACCGACCTGTATAAAGGCATGACTTAGTAACTTTCTAAAGCCAACATATAAACACAATATGATACCAGAGCCCCTGTGTATCTTAACCAATTATCTATTTTGATTTGCAAGCCGTAACCAATCATATATCTTAATTTGCAAGCCTTAACTCAGTTTCTAAAGAAAACACTTCGTTTGCTTGACTGGATTTAAACTACTCCTAGATTTCACACTAAGTGATCATGAAGAAACTATTTTATACTGATCACCTATTTAAAGAAACAGTTCGCAAAGCTATGTCAAGAAAGGAAAACGAAGATACTTCCAAAGTGATTAAATGAACTGGTTTTCTGACCTGTCAGGACCAAAGCTTTAAGATTCAGGCATAAGCCCAGTCATCTGCTGGCAATCATTAACCTTGCTTAGATAAAGAACAAGTACATAGAGTAAAAGACAAAACGCACCTCTGAGGCTACATAGACAACATTATCACTTGTCCGCCAATATCTAGCAGGCCGAAGACCATTGCGGTCAAGGCAGGCTCCAACCGTCTTTCCATCACTGAACCAAACAACTCAAGGTTTACGAAGATTGAAATGTGAAGGCATAAAAAGGAAATGCGACAGACTTGCTAGCTCAACTACTACCACTTTGAATGACAAATTATCACCAGGGTCATTTGTCCGCCAATTGTCCACAATGGTGGACATTTTGAAAAGAGTAGCAGAAAATATCTGAGTGGTCAAAGTCTTTCAAGCCTCTGAGAACAGTTATGAGTACTCAGTTTTCTTAATTAAATAAGCTTCGGAGGAATAAGGGCGAACTGAAAACTCAATCTTACTCACATGACTAACTTTTCATGGCTAAGAATTCGTCAAGCAAATTACCTGAACAATATCAATGCAGGTCCATCCCATGGCTCCATCTGTCCCTTGTAGTAATCATAGAAGTCTACAGCCTACAGTCGGAAAGCTGATAAGAGAAGCACTTGCAAGTATCCACAAAGATCAAAAAAGCAAACACGAAGAAATACCTCAGGGTATTTAATCATTAAGGTCGGGTGATTTTTATATGCCTCTGGCACAAGAATCATTAGAGATTCCTCTGGAGTCCGGCCACTTCTTATCAAAAGCTGCACAACCTCACTAATATAAATACATTGAACTCTTGTGGCAATAAGAACAAGTCTATTACCATGCTATACTCAACAGTCAGAGAAGTTTTATGTAAGCAGAATATCACTATTGCTTTTATGTTTTAGCTCCTAAAGCAAGAGTTTCTTACTATGCTTCTTCTTAATCCAAAAGTAGATACCAAAAAAAAAGAATAAGAACGGGAAAACAAGTTAGGTAGTTAGATGACTCTTACTTCCGCTGCACTATCAAGGTTAGAGGAGTCCGAAGCCTTTGAATTGCTGATTGGGCGAATATCATCTTCACGTCCATGCCAGACGGGTGATTTTAGAGATGCTTCTCGAGATGTCATCCAGTTTAGGTTCCCCTGCAAAACTTGTTCGGTTTCAGTGAGAGGTCCTAGCTTAGTCTTGATATAACAAATCTATCAACAAGAGGAGACGCATAACCTGTATGGTATTGATCTCCCCATTGTGTCCAAGAAACCTCATTGGTTGAGCAAGAGGCCATCGGGGACTAGTATTTGTGCTAAATCTTCGATGATAGATGGCAAAAGCAGATTTATAAAGATCATTTTGAAGGTCGGGGTAAAATAACCCAAGAACTTCTGAACGAAGCATCCCCTTGTAAACAATGGTCTGGTTAGACAAGGAGCTGAAGTAAAGCTCAGATGCCCAACTTTCAGAAGCAACTGCTCTTTCGATCAGCTTCCTGCAAATGTAAAGCTCTCTTTCAACGTCGTCTACTTTATCTTCTTTGACAATTCTAACAAAGACCTGCTGCGTATTTGGCATTGTTTTTCTGGCATAATGACCGACGATGGATGGTTCAACAGGAACATCCCTCCATCCAAGCACCTCCAGGCCCTCTTTCTCAAAAATACTTGTAACCACTGAAGAGATATTCCAAACATAATTTAGCGAGGAAGATAGTACATGTTATAAATAGGAAAATAATTATAATTTGGAGCTGCAATTCACAATCAATATGTATAAAACTATTCTAGATTCACCTTTCTTGGCTTCTCTCCTAGCGTTTTCATCTCTAGGCAGGAACAGCATTCCAACACCCGTATGCAGCTTATCAAAAGAAGCCAATCGTTTCTTCTCAGCCCAATCGTTAAACAAATCCCAAGGGATTGAAGTCATCAAACCAGAACCATCACCAGAAGCATTATCAGCACCACAACCACCCCTGTGTTCCATACAACCAAGCGCTATCAGAGCATCCTTAACAATCTTATGCGTAGCCTCGTTCTCCAAGTGTGCAATGAACCCAACTCCACATTCTCCCCTTTCTGAAACTATATCTTCCAAGTAGGCCACCTGCAACGATCCAATTCAAAAAATTTAACCACCCGGAAAATCAAATGAACTCAAAATTGCATAAGTCAAAGCCAAAACCTATAACAGTATCGACGTCTAAAACCCTATCGCGGACTCTGATTCCCGCGATGCCTAATGCTACAGGATCAGTTCAAGGCATATATGAACAAGATGAAAATGCATATCCTCCACAACTTTAACAAGGATCGGATAGATCACCTTAGGCTTCAGATCAGAACCAGAAGCCGACGCATCGAAATTGGGGATCGCTTTTGCCGATAGCGGAGACCTCAGCGAGGACTTTAGCAGTGGAGTGGAGCCGCGAAACACGGAGAGTCCGTTACGCCGTTTGGTTCCGACGACGTCAACCGAGAAGAGAGTCTTAGTAGAGCTCAACTTCGCGGAGGAGAGAAGACGGGAGACTGAGGATGAAGCTCCGGCGGCGCCTGGAGATTGCAGCGCCATGGGATGATCGATCGGAGTTCGAACTTTTACTATCTCTCTGCGACTGTTGCCGTTATATTCAAATGTCAAAATAGAAGGAGAGGCTGATTCGCTGCGAAGGGGTGTACGGTGCACGGGAATCGCAGAGAAGATTTAGCCGTTGATGTTGTTCAGATTATGGCACGAGGTAAGGGAAAGAGGTTGAGTGATCAGATCAGTGAGCGCACGGAGGACTCAAATCAAATCGCCGTCGTTTTTTTTTTTGCCGTTGCTGTTGTTGCAAAAGGTGGTGATGGAAAGCTGAATTTATTAGCTTTTATGTTTTCAAACGTTATTTTCAAGATCTAGCGGTGCGTTTGGTGACGCATGTGTGTTTTAGAGGTACAAGAACAATTGAATTGAATGACTACAAAACTATATAATTAACATAATAACATGTCTAAACAACATTGATATTTTTCTAAATATAATTAATTCTAACTACAAAAATATGTAATTAACATAACAACATGCATTAAGTAATATGTATTATATAGTTAACATTATGATTATATCTTTAAATTATGTTGGATTTTAATATTGAATTGTTAGGCTACAAAAGTTCTGTTTATAATTTTGAAAAATTATGATATTAACCAGATAAAATATACGTTAATTAATACATGTCGTCATATTGCTATAACTAGTAGTACTTTAATGTTATTTAAATATGTAATCATCTATAGTTAGTGTTGATGTCGATCATTTTTCTAAAGTAAATGGGAAAACGTAATCATCGCTTATAAAACTATATTAGTGGATGTAGTTAACTTGGCTTGAACAGTCGCATATTTAATTCTATACTGTACTCTGATCCTCTGTGGGGGCAAATCTCATAACAAAACAAAAGATTCTTTCTCAATTCTTACCCACAAAACAGCAAGTGTTACTAACTTAGAACAATTAATGGAATATTACTCTATTTCTTTATTGAAGAAAATAAAAGAAAGCATCATCACCTACGTAACTACATTGCCCAAAGTTGTGTATATTTATAAAAATCTGCCTGCTGTCTTGTTCAGCAACCTCTTTCCAGACCAAGAAAGTTTCAATTTTATCAACAATCTTTTTAATTTATAGCTAAAATGATGACCAATCAGGTTTAGTTTTAGTCTTTTGAATTGAATCTTTTGATTGGTGCATCAAAGATACTTTCTTGCAATTTATATAAATACTTAAATAGAAGCAGTCACAATTGCAGTTCTAAATCAATGTATACCACCAGCTCATGTTCTGTTAACATGACTGTATATATATTATTATTTTCCTCTTAACTAAAGCAAGTTTATATCTTAAAAAGCAATGTGATTATTGAAACCGTTCAGAATATATTAGCTTTTAACAACAAATAAAATTTTAGTTGAAAACTTGAAATTTTACTACTATAACTACATCTGATGGACCGGACCACACTTAATACTGCGAATCTCACATTATTTCAACCACCATCTTCGCTCAAACCAATATCTACAAGAATTATGCATTTCATAAGATGAAAGGCTACACAACATTATACAAGAAAGAAAAAAAAAGTATATTCATTTCTATGGTTTTCAGCTGATTACAAAGTTTAATACAAATATCTTGAAGATATATAATTGAAACAAACAAAATGGGAGTTTCATACTTGCAAGTTGCGGAGCCCTTGCCGAAGTATGTAAATTATATATGTAGCCCTATTTCCTGTGATACAAGAAACCTAAAAAGCAAAGAGACAATCAATTATCATCTGTGAACGCCTTGAAGATAAAGTCACGGAAACGCCTCGAGTATTGTTTTGGATCAACTGCAGATATAGAGGAAGGATCATACTGTATGCTTTTGTAAGCATGTTCTAGCTTTTTGCTGATATCATAATCTTGAAGAATGTCAATGATACCAAATATCAGCACCACTTCATAGAACTCTCCCGTTGGCTCTCCCACAAGCTCAAGCTCGCTATCACTGCTTTTCCTCACCGTTCTCTCTGCACGTGCTGGCATGTTGGTTCCCAGTCTGATACTAGCCCACCTGCAACAATGTAACCATAACCAAACCCATGGTTATGCGATCCTCTGGGAAAACAAGATTTTAAGTTTCTGACGAGAAAACATGTTTTTTTTTTTTGTTTTTGGTGAAAAACAAAAATTTTATATTTTAGTGAAAAATGGGATGGCCATTTAAGTTTTTAGAGAGAAAACAAATTTTATATTTCTGACAGAAAAACGAAATTTTATGTTTTTGGCGGAATCCGCCCGTTTCCAACCCATATTAATTTATTTAGTCACATAGGGTTTTGGGTTTGAAATTTTGGAATGGTTTAGTATATCAACCATTATTATCATTCCTAGTGTTTTTTTTGTAACTTATTATCATTCTAGTGTTGGTTTTGTTCTCTTGTGTTATGTTACCTTGAGGGATCTGAAAGTAGTTGGTCAACCTCTGCTCTAGAGAGACGATGGCATGCTTCTTCATCAGATTCACCAATAGGTGTTTTAGCTCCAGAAGGAATCAGATCTCCAGCTACTGAAGATTCTCTGAAGTGAATACCAACTAGTAGACTATAGTCCATGATCCTCTCTTGTTCTAAGAACTCACAGTCTTTATCTATTTGCCTGTAGTTTTAACAATGAGACATGAGAAATGAAACAAGCACAAACTAACCAATCAAGAGTAGAGTAGAATGGTTTTCCACCTGGTGAATTCTTGGTACCATGCTTTCTGCAATCTGAAAATGAAACTCAGGTCACGGTCTTTTAAGATGGTGTTTGAATCGATTTCTGATTCGGGTTTGTCAGTGGTTCGGCCAAGAGAAGATCCTTTCAGATCAAAGATTCTGTGAACAGAGTACTTAGAACAAAACAGATTACCCATTATGACAAACCTCACCTGTTCCAGACAAAGAGAGAGATATGAGATCAAACCAGCCCTTTCTAAGGCCATGTCACATTAAGAGTTAATGTTTTGTATCTACCTTCTTTTGAGTTGGTCCATTCAATCTCACACAGTGTAAACCAAAGAATCTGATTACTAAAGAGTTCTCAAAAGCTCTAACATGGTTGTAATATGCTGCAAGCATCCTCAGAAGCACCTAACATCAAGATGTTTTAAGTATATGCAATTTAAATACTTGGTAACACCAATAACAACACTATATGGTAACTTGAACAAATCTTACTTTTGTTTCAGATTTCTTCATTGTTTTTATCATGTAACGATCATCATTTGTTAAGTAAAAAAAGCTCCCACTTTTACCAGGGGATGATAATTCTCTGAGGGCATCATCCCCACAGATGGATAACATATAATCAGCTGGATCTACTTTGAATAGCTTCCTCAAGCTCCTGGAGAATTGAATCATAAGCAAAACATGTTAAGTGTAAGAAAGACATAATTACTAGGAATGTGAAAACACTAACCTGAAAACTAGTGGGCAATAATCTTTCCATTTGAACTCAGTAGATTGATGTGGAGGTGTGTATTTAGTTCCTTCACGTGGAAACCTTCTCCATATCTTATCTTTTGGATCAAAAGCTGAAGGTTTCAGATCAAGAGATGCCACTGGAGCTTGTCTTCCAACAGAATGTCTGTGGAGACAAAACCACTAAACATGACACCAGAAACAATGGCATGGCTCCATGTGCATATATATACCAACAATAACATTTTAACCAAAAAAAAAAAAAAAAAATATATATATATATACCAACAAAGATCAGACTGTATATAAATCATAGTCTCTCTCATATTTACCTGATCCCTAGCTGTAGATTAAGCATAAGGTCGTAATTGCGATGACCTTTAGAAATAGTCTCCCCTTGCTTCCTCCCTGCCTTTGGTAGTTTCATAGGCACAGGGCTAGACTTAAGGCTCCGAATGCCTTCAGCCTCCAATCTCATCAACTCTGCATCCAACTCCTTCCTCAAATCTGTGCCTTCTTCACCGGTTTCATTCCCCCACATATTCATCTTCTCAAACGCTCTATCTACACCCACACTTACCCTCCCATCAACTGACACCCTCCTAGGCTTCTCTATACGCTTGGAAGAGTTCCATACAGATAGTTTCTTCTGTGAAGGAAGCATAGGAACCCTTTCTCCACTGCATATAGTGTACTCACTCAGATTATCAAACAAATCTTTAGGATCCCATTCAAGATTCCCTTCATTTCCTGATGGATAATAAGTACCATTCATCTCCTCTGGATCCTTAGACCAGTTACCAACATAGAAACTCCCATCATCCCATTTATAAGTCCCATTCCCTCTAGGGAACCCTTCATCCCAACACCCATCATATCTATTACCATTTGTCCACACAAAGCTCCCTTTGCCATAGATAGTACCATTCTTCCATTCACCAGTGTAATGACACCCATCACTCCATTGATACCTTCCATGACCTTCTTGCAGACCTCTCCTCCATTCACCATCATAGGCATCTCCATTTGCAAAACTCTTGACACCATGTCCATGCTTCAGGTTCATCACCCACTGGCCTTTATAAGCATCTCCACTTGGACCAGTATATGTGCCAGTACCATCCATGTACCCACTTTTAAACTCTCCTTCGTACGTAGCACCAGATGGCCACCCGAACTTTCCATTCCCCATGGTTTTACCGTTGTACCAGTCACCAATGTACATGCAGCCATCTGTCCATAGGTATTTTCCATGGCCGTGAGGAAAGCTATCGTACCATTGCCCTGTGTAGTAGTCTCCATTGGGCAGTACTCTCTCAGCGTGGTAAAATTCCTCTAAGCTGCTCCTGTTTGTGCTGGTCTCATCATCGTTCTCATCAGTTGAAGTATCGTTATCCGTGTGTGGAGATACCGATACTGTTCCAAAAACGCTGTTTGCGCGCTTCTTGGCTTGTTGCGTCTTTCGCACGGTCACCTCCCATGCTTTTAGAACATAGCTTTGTTCCTTGCTCATTTTGTTAAACTAAGAAAATATATATCTAAGAAAAACTGTAACATGTGCGTTCTTGTCTAGATAACAATGCCAAAGATGTACACATGCCCAAGAAATCAACAAACATATGTCTCACTTGTGATTTTCTTTTCTGCCTCTTATAATCTCAATGTAATAATTGAATCAGAGGCAAAGATCTTGCTTACTTTTTCCTTCAGATTGCAGCATTATTAGATTGAATATTTCTCTGAACCATGTTGCAAAACCAAACAAAGACTCATGGCCAAAGAAAGAGTACTTAAATGGGAGACAAAATGTCTCCGAGATTTCATCTTTTCTAATCAGTTTTTCAAACTAATTTTACCATTACTCAAAGAATGACTCGTTCATGTCCTCAAACTAATGAAAGGCCTTGAAGTTTAGAGAAACAAGCAAGACCCTCAAAGTTTCTATATTTAGCATCTCCTTGCTTCTCTCTCACGCAAAGGTACATTGTTTCTTAATTCTTATAATAATAAAATAAATAATATTTTACAAGTGGACTAACTTAAGACGAAGAGGCCAAGGGAACATTTCAATGTTTTTCTTTTCACCCTGTCTTCTATTCTTCGGGCGAATAACACATTGCAGACTTATTAGGCAAGAGTGTTAGGTTTTCTATTCGAGAATTGTTCTTTAATTTATTGATTGTTTATTTTGGTTTGGTTCTCCAAACCACCTTTTTTTGTTGGACAACTTTTTCCAAAACCACTTCAAATTTGAACAATAAAATGGTCATGTAATATCAAAGAAGTAAGAGATAAAACAAACTTCTCCAAATTTAACTCAAAGTCATTGACGCATTCACTCATAAACGTTACCCAATACAAATTTAGAAAAAAATGTAAAGCTAGAAAAGATCAAACAAATAGAGTCATATCTTGTTGAGCTTGGCGAGGAGGAAGACGGTAGCGGAAGTGACGGCGGGGATGAGCAAGTCGTTGGGGAAAGACGTCGGAGCTATACGGTTCTTGAGGAATACGGTCAAGGCAGGAACTCCAAAGATGAAGAGTAGAAACTCTTTTACTCCTCCGACCCCGGTGAACCCAGCTCCGATCAAAACCTCCTGAAGAAGCTTCTGAAACTCGTCTTTTGATATCTTCTTCCCCTCGCCGAGATTGTGTCTCTGGCGTGGTTCAAGTATAAAATGTCCTTATTATAATAATTTTTAAAATATATATATATACTAATAATTTTTTTTTTATATATACTAATAATTAGTTATCCTTTTTTTACCTTTTTAAAATATTGATTATTTTGTAATCTCTTTAAATATTATAACGTCCATATGTGTAATACATAAGATAACATGTTTAAATACATTTACAAAATCTATTAAGTATTTTGTTAGATATAATATGAATTATATTATATGCCTGTAATATTTGCAAATCTAATGTTTTAACTTTGGTTTGCTTTGTTTTTATCATATTATGATGCAATCCATCGTGTCCTTACTTCGAATATGAACCCAAGTTTTGTTACAAATTAAAAAAAAAGAAAACCATGCCACCACTAATTTGAGTTAATAAAGCTGTTTAACAAAATAGAAACTGGAAGAATTTACCTCATAAGCTTCTTGTAATTTATCAACACTTGGCACCTTAAGTTGGGTACCACCGAGTCTTCTATTAATTTCTCTATCAACACCAAATAAAATAAGTTAGGTGTAATCACATCTCATGTACTAGTCATAGCATAGTGTATAAGAAGGGTTAAAATTACTCGACAGCTTCATCCACAATACGGTAGAAGTCGCCAAAAGACCATTCTTGATCGTCATCTTGTTCTTCAAGGCGTTTGCGGTAGCAATTATCTGCCATAGTTTCCAAGTCTTTCCTATTTAACTCACCGTTCCCTTTTGCTGCGCTCCATGATCAAGTGTCACCAAAAAAGAAAACAAAAATATTAATATTAAAATACGATAAACTTTCATTAATGGAATGTATATATCGTTATAAATGAACATTAAAAAGACATGTCACGGACGAACCGGTATTGAGGGCTTGACCCATGATAACTTCTTCTCTTCTTTGATTTTTTCGTGATAACTTCTTCTTCTTTTTTGAAAAAAGGCATATAACTTCTTCTTCTTTCTTATTGTAACATATTTAAAGGATAGTATTAAGAAGCAAATGATGGAGGCGTGACTTGTGAGGTGCGCTCAGTATCTTGGCATTCCTGATCGGTAAGCCACGTATCGGAAGCGTGACAGATGATCCTAAGGATCGGGAGAAAAAGTGAGATAATTTCTTTTGTTTATATAAAAAATATCGCTACTTTATACTTCTTTTTGTTCTCAGTTCAATGTCTCAAAAGTTGCTGTATATATACAACCCTGGATTTTGATAAAATAACATGTGTTCCCGATATGATTTTTGAGTGAAATTTTGATAATTTATTTCTTAACCAACTTTTGTTTTCTCCTAAAATTGTCATGCAAGATTATAAGGAAGGCAATGCATCACGCTTTGTCTCTGGGTTACAATAGTGTGAACTTCGAAGGACTCCAAGCAACTGGTGGCAGCTATTGTAGAAGGATCCTGCTACTCGGAGATTCATGGAATTGTAGCTGATATCACCTTTTTCGCAAGCTCAATGGAGTTTGTATATTTTAGGTTTTGCAATCGCAACTCTGTTTCTTTTGAGGATGGTTTAGCTAGCTAAACAGGGACTAGGACCGGCTTAGATAGGAGGCGAGCGGTGCGATCTCTCCGGATCCAATTCGTTGTCCCCCTATTTTTTAATAGATAAGGGCCCGATTTTTTAAAAAAATACATGTATTTTAATATTAAAAATAAGAAAAAGGGCCCACATTTTTTTATATGAAAATATTTTTTTATTTCCATAGAGTTATTTTTAAAAATACTTCTACTATTTTGAAAAAAAACATATATCTATTAGATTTAAAAAAAAAATTGTTTGGAAATTAAATTTTGTTTTGCCCCGGGTCCATGACACCATTGAGCCGGCCCTGAGAGGGACTTGGTTCTCTTGTACCAGATTCTGATTAACTTCTCTACAAAAGCATCGGTTTGACAGAGAAAAAAAAGAAGAGATTATAAGGAAGATATTCTCATGTTTTGCCAAGTACCAAGGGCGCAGACTAAGAGGCATGCAGATCTTTCTTTAATAGTTCCCTGTTTTCCTTCCAATAATTCTCTGTTTAAAGTACATTGAAGAACGTTAACTCAAGATAAAAATACATTTGGGTCAAAAGGAAAATTTATTAAATGAAATGAACCATATGAAGCTTGGACACTTAGGTAGGAATAGGAATCACATGCATAGATAACGTATTTCTAATTTTTTCTGCCTGACAAGGATGACAAATTCCACCCCATTCCCTCGTCGACTTCGCGTCACTCAAATCTTCTTTTGTATTTTCTTGATTTGGACTCTTTGGAATGCTAAAGATTCAGATTCAGACCAACGAATGAGTTTTAAGGAAGGATTAAGCATAAGAATTCAGCGACATTTAATTGTTTTTTTTTTGACAAAATCATTAAGATTAACTGTTTTCACAATTTTAATTCAAATTTATTGAAAATCAAGATAAATAAAGGAAGAATTAAGTCTCTCTATAGTCAATTAGAAGATTTTTTTTTATGTATTCGACAAGAGTAGGTTGAACATCTAACACATAATGGACATTTCGACTTTCCAAATATAATAATGCTTTGTATGTGTTTCACATATCTGTGTTCTGTATCCAATATAAGAAAAATGCTTTGATTAAGACGAACATGGAAGAAAATCATAAGATAAAGAGAAGAGATGACATTAAAAGAAAAGACAATTTAAATAAACTTGGATTTTATTTGGTCAAAAAGATAAAAGAATATAAGGACAAAAAGTTATATGTTTCCACATTAAGTAGATTTAAATATATTTAAACTTTTCACTTTAAAATCTTTATCAAACATAAATAGTCCAAGATTTTAGTTACTGTAATCAAAATTTTCAATAATGATAGACTTCAAACTTTTGACTAATAATCATAAATACAATAGCTAATAACACTAAATTTCAAAATATTTTGACAAAATATTTAGAATACAATAAATAATGACATTGGATTTTAATAAAATAAAATAAATATTTGCCCAAAAAAAATATTTTAATAAATATTAGTTTACTTGTATTAAACTATGCTGCCACGTCACCATTTCCCGTTATAATAGCCATGCAACTCGCAACACAGAGAGACAGAGAGTGACATCAATCAAATCACAAAAAGCTTCAAAACGAAAACTAAAAAGGAAAAAAAAACGGACACGCTGTTTTATTCATCTTTCCACAGCTCTCTCTCCTCTCTGCAAACTTCTCGAACCCACCTCTCTGTAATAACAACAGCATACAACAAAACCAATCAAGAAGATTGATCTTGTTTCATTTTCTTTGGTTCTCTGAAACACTCGCTAGATCGATCACCACTGAAGGGTTAGTTTCAGAACATGGAGGTGAAGAAACCCGAGTTCACGTTCGAAGACGATGAAGATCTAGAAGACAGCAGTAAGTACGAGAACGACAGTGACACTGATCAAAGTGATGTGGGAGATCTTCCTGGTGACGACGACAACAACGATGACACTTTCATCTCCCAAGTCCAGTGGCCTCAGAGCTTTAGGTAATCTTCATCACCCTTTCCACACAAGAATCATTACCAAACCGATGACATTCTCGGTTGTTTTGTAATGAACAGAGAAGCTTTTTGTTTTAAACAGGGAAACGACAGATTCTTATACGATTGCTGCATCACCGATCTTCGGGTCTCTCAGGAGTAATCCTAGTTTCTATAGACAGAGCAGAAGTAATCTTGATGTTGAGTCAAAAGCTCCTTTGCTTCCCGAGAGAAATGAAGAATCCGACAAAACCTCAGTTACACAATCAGTTTGGTCTCATAAAGGCTCATTTGCTGAAGAGTTTCCCATTGGTGGCTATGGCTGCAGCGTCACTCAAACCATTTTCAATGGTAAACTATAAGAAATGTGATTCTTCCACTAATCAAGAAACATGTGTAGCGAGTATCAATCACTAGGATTCTTGTCCTAGTCAAGAAACATTTGTAATGGTTATGACTATGATTCTTGACCTAATCAAGAAACAAGTATAACTGTTATAATTATGGTTTTTGCTCTAATCAAGAAACATGTGTGACGATTATGACTATGTTTCTTGTCCTAGTCAAGAAACATGTGTAACGGTTATGACTATGGTTGTTGTCCTAATCAAGAAACATGTGTAACGGTTATGACTATGGTTCTGGACAAAATCAAGAAACATGTGTTACGTACGGTTGTGACTATGATTCTTGACCTTATCAAGAACCATGTGTTAACTTTTTCTATAAACCATACTTTGTTACAGGAATTAATGTAATGGCTGGAGTTGGACTTCTCTCAACACCTTACACAGTGAAAGAAGCTGGATGGGCAAGTATGGTGATTCTTCTCATGTTTGCTGTTATATGTTGTTACACTGCTACTTTGATGAAAGATTGCTTCGAGAACAAACCTGGTATTATCACTTACCCTGACATTGGTGAAGCAGCTTTTGGGAAATATGGTCGTATTCTTATCTGTGTAAGTCACTTTGCTGACCTCATCTAGGTTGTTCTGTAGATTTGCATCCGAAAAATCGTACTTTCTTAGGCATCTCTAACACATCTATACTTTTCTCTATAATAGCATTTAGAGGCAAAACTCCTCCAACTCATTTATGTTTTTTCTTCTAAAATAGAGATTGCTATTTATTTATTTTTATTTATAGAGAAAGAAATAATATTTCTCTATTTCTTATTCTCAATTTAGAGATTGCTATTTTTTAAAAAAAGTACACTAGAGCAAATTTTATCCTCTATTATATAGTTTTCTATTTTAGAAGAAAATAGCAAAATACATTGGAGATGGTCTTGTGGTTTATGCAATGGTTTGTGTCTTTTTCTTGCAGGTGCTTTTGTACACTGAACTATATGTAAGTGAAGAACAACCCTAAGGTTTTGTTTCTGTCTGTATAATGTGAAGTTACTAGAATCTTTGTCCATTTTTTTGTAGTCATATTGTGTTGAGTTCATCATATTGGAAGGGGATAACCTGACCGGTCTTTTCCCTGGTACATCCATCGATTGGCTCGGGATCAAAATCGACTCTATCCATTTATTTGGAATAATAACTGCTCTCATCATTCTCCCAACTGTTTGGTTGAAAGATCTTAGCATCATTTCCTACCTCTCAGGTACTAATCAACTTCTTTTTCTTGTTGCATACATGTATATCTTGTCAAGAATCTTGAATCAGCTTCTTGTGATTCCACAGCTGGTGGAGTTATTGCAACTGTTTTGATAGCAGTGAGCACTTTTTTCCTTGGGACAACGGGCGGAATCGGGTTTAATCACACTGGTCATGCTGTGAAATGGAACGGGATACCGTTTGCTATTGGTATCTATGGATTTTGCTACTCAGGTCACTCTGTGTTCCCAAATATATACCAGTCCATGGCTGATAAAAGCAAGTTCAACAAGGCAGTGATCACATGGTAAGGCCATATATATTTTTAACTCTTGTAATGTATTGATCCAGTTCTCACTCAACGTATGTGGGTATTTTGCAGTTTCATTTTATGTGTTTTGATATATGGAGGAGTTGCAATAATGGGTTATCTCATGTTTGGTGAAGCAACCTCGTCTCAGATTACACTAAATATGCCAAAGGGCTCATTATTTTCTAAAGTGGCTCAATGGACAACGGTTAGAAAAGAAACTAGTGTTTTGTTTCCCTCTCCATCATCTTTTGAAGTTCAATCTAATAATTAAACTCCATCTTGGTTCTGTTTTGTCTTTATCTTTTTTTTTTTGTTTCAGGTTGTGAGTCCGTTCACAAAATACGCTCTCTTGATGAATCCACTAGCAAGGGGTATAGAAGAGCTGTTACCTGAAAGAATCTCAGAGAACATATGGTGCTTTCTTCTTCTAAGAACAGCACTAGTTGCTTCGTCTGTTTGTTCTGCTTTCCTTATCCCATTTTTTGGTAAGTAAGAAAGCTAAGCTAGAAATGTTGAGAACTTGCATGTCTTTAACTTGGTTTGATCCTTAATGATCTTCTGCAATTGGTTTATTATCTACACAACACAGGTCTCGTGATGGCTCTGATTGGATCTCTTCTCAGTATACTTGTGGTTAGTAGTATTCATCATCTCTCCTCTCCTTATTTGCTTAATATACTAAAAATATTGTTCTTATCAAGACCCCAACACACGTTCTTGGATCAAAACTAATAAATCTCTTTTACATAAATTGTATTGTGCCTTAGGCAATAATAATGCCAGCTCTATGCTTCATGAGAATAATGGGTAACAAAGCTACAAGAACACAGGTATATATACATTGAGCTTTTGTATAATCTTCTATTCTCAACTTCTTGAAAGTAATTTTGGGATTCTTAGACTAAAACTGAATTATGTTGTGTTTTTGTTATGGGATACAGATGATTCTGAGTTCGGCAATAGTAGCGATTGGGTTGGTAAGTGGGATCTTGGGGACATACTCTTCGGTTGCAAAGATCATTAGGAACTATTAATGACTAAACCCCCCATAGTCTTTCCTTTCTTTGAGTTTAATGTTCATGTTGATGCTCTAATAAAATCTTGATTAGTATTGGTTTTGACTTTAAAGTAATAAAGATAGTGAAAGGTTTGCTTTATCAAAGTTTGTCATGTTTTGCTTTTTTATTTTTGTGTATTTCCTTCATTTTAATAAGCATCTTTCTCCATTTTTGTAAGATTCCTTTTTGTCAAACAATACATGGTCGACAACGTTAACATTTAGATTTTAGAAAGAAGACCTTGGATATTGGGCCCTCGTTTGTTATTAAGCCTCTAGGCCCTATACACGTTTGCTACAGAAATATCCGGCAGCACATAAACTAGGCAGCACGGTAGCGTAGGACGTCCACTTCCCGTTTCGAAACCTAATTCAAAACCAGAAGCTCGTAAAAGCTCCTGGAATCTCGCTTCCAATATGTTTCCAAAAATAACTATTTAAAAACACGTTGGAAGCTTACGCTTCCGTTTAGAAATCACGGTTCCATTTAGAAATACTTTGTGTCATTAATAAAATAAAAATATTATGTTTTATTTTATATAAAATTCAAAATTAATTGTATTAAAATATAAAGAATACAATATATGCAAATAACAAAACTAATATTATAAATAATCTTTGTGCATAATATTTTTTTATAAGAGATCTTGCACATATATATATATATATATATATATATGTATATATATATATATATATATGGATATACACTTACAACACGTATCCGCTTCCTAATTTTTTTAAAAAATTCTTACTTCTACGCTTTTTTACGATTCTGCTTCCATATACATGTTTCCGATTCCATGTAACATAGCACATAAATGAGTTTTATATTTTAAAGACGAGAAAACGAGTTAGTATCATAATTTAGGAAAATATAAAAACACCAAAAATTTGAAAAGGATTCATTAAGCCTTGAGATAATTTTTACTAACCTTAAATAAAAATCTTTTGAAGAAAAAAAAGGAATCTATCTAAATTTTTATTTTATTGATTAAATATAAATTTACAATATCTTTATAAATAATTAAAAATATAATTTATCCAACATATCTAATCTATTAAAAGGGGAGTACAAATTTAAATTACCTTTTAGTTTTGCAAGTTCTTTACACTAGAATGCCACTGAGATTATAAATAATTTTTCTCTATATTAATGTTGTCTTTTCCCATTAATAAATGCATTTTCCTAATTTTAATTTAACCAACAAAATGGCAAAAATGAAAAAAACAATCGGTAATATTATGACATCAATTAACTATAACCTCCCGTTTTCTTTTAATATAACCTATAAAAAATATTTTTGTTCTTCTTCACCTATAGCTAATCCACCTGTTGTACAATGGAGAACTACCATTAGTTTTTCTTTTAATAATATAGATAAACAAACATGACAAATTAAAAAAATGAAAAAACTGGAGGTTTACGTTTTTGTTTTTATTTAACTAAAATTAAAACCAATTACTGAATTACTATATTCATAAGTTTGTATTAATTTTTTCACTATTGACTAACAATCAATTTACCATTTATTAAATTATCTACCTTTTATAAACAAACAAAATTATTTGTTTTGTTATTTGTTTTGTTATTATTATCCCCAAAAATCAATTTACTTATTTGTTATTATTAGCCCCAATTTGACTGTTTTACCTTTTTTTTAACAAAAAGGTAAATAAATTCAAAGTCAAAACATTAATATCTTTCTAAGTCTATCCATATGTAATCAATGAGAAATTAAAAAAAAGGTAAATAAATTCAAAGTCAAAACATTAATATCTTTCTAAGTCTATCCATATGTAATCAATGAGAAATATTTGATATCGCTATAAGATATAGAAACTGAATCACCTAATTTGTTTGAACAGAATAATTATTTATCCCTTGACTTTGCTCTTCAATCTACAATAATTATAGGAATTAAATGTAACAAAAAAAATTGAATTTTTTTCCCAATTGCACCAAATAATTAGTTCACCAAATATCTATATCAAATATTGTGAATCATTAGAATCCAAACTATTGCCTAAATTTTTGCTAACCATAATATTTTATACACCCAATATATTGTGCAATTTAATTCACATTGTTAGCAGATAATCACTTGCCCAAGGGTTTTAGTTATATATATAGTTTCATTTCCAAACGTCTTTCAATATCACCTTCTATCATAAATACAAACCACCATGTCAACAAACAAAAGTTTTACATTGCTTCACAAGGTTAAACCTTACAAAAACGAATGGTGTGTGCAAGTTAAACTCATTCACTCGTCGAAACAAAACCCCCATACACCTGACGAGACACTTGAAATAGTCTTTATGAAATAGTAAGTTCTACAGCCCTTTAATTTTTGTATGTTTTTCATAATTATGGTTTCTCATATGCTTTCAGATGTTTTCAGGATTGTAAAATACATGCATCATGCACAAAAACTCACATGTTTTGGACACAACGTAACCTTACTATTGGAGAGTGGCTGGGAAAAGTAAAGCCCAATATTGACTTTATAATAATCAGTGATTAGATGATTAATGAATTTTATGGTTATTTCGTGTATTGATTAACATTGACTTCATCGAAGAAGATAGAGAGATAGCAAAATGATTCATCGACAAATAAAAAAAAAAACAGAGATAGAAGTGGTTGTTATCGCGTTGCCAAGACACGTTTTGTTATTAGCTTTCCTAGAAAAAAAAATTAGTTATATATGGGCTTTGAACTAATGAGCCATTACCAATTATTGATTTTACAAAATTTGTTAAATGGAATGTACAGAAACTAAATCTCATTATTAGTGTCTTTATCAGATAAATTAAATTGAGTTTTTCGTATTTTCTTTGCATTTTAAAATTTTATTGTTTATATGCTACAAATTTGAAATAAGTTGAACAATCCATTTATTTTCATAAAAAAATCTATAACTAATGTATCATTTTTAATAGCATACTATTTCATCGTTGTATGTACTTTTGATTCACAAAAATTATTTTCTGTATATATTATACATAAGTCTAATTAAATAAATGTTAGATTTATTTATATGAGACCCAATATTGATGATACAATTTACGGTAAAACAAAAAAAGTAATTATTTTATGTAATTTTTAAAATTGTTATCTTTCACCATGTTATATTACAATAACTATGTAATAAGAATACGACATTTAGTACAAACTCAAATAAATTACTGAAATAAATATTTGTGCGGTCGCTCGGATCAAAATCTAGTTTATTTTGGGATTTAACCAGAAGTGCATTAGACATACATATATCCACGTTCGACTATATTAAAACTACTTATTATTCTATGAGAATTAAGAGTACAATAATTTATTATTTTTTATATAGTTCTATCATCCGAAGAAAAATCTTCCATATCCAAAAGATAAAAAGATACATTATACATGTGTTTCGTCTCATTTCTGCTAATTTTCTACATCGAGATCGGACTTATTACAGAATTATTACCACCAAAAATGAAACTGTTAATTGTCATATGTTTCAATAATGAAAATTTGATATGTTACTTTAGGTAATTATATACATAGATCGACCACCTAACAAATTTTGATGAAAAATGCAAGATTTCTTCTTCTAAATGAACGCAAATATTTACTAATACAAAAAAAAAAAACAATTCGCCACAAGAAAAAACAGAATACATGTTTTTTTTGTAAAAAAAAACAGAAATACATATGTCGGTATCCAGGAAACCCTAAGATGATTTCTTCTTCTGATCTGTGTTCCATTTTTTTTTTTTTTTTTGAACACAGATCTGTGTTACTTTTTATTTAAAAAAACACATAAGATTTTCAGAGAGAACCAATGCTTTCTAATGCATTCACGTTGTAAAACCCAGACGAGAAAAACGCAGACAGACCTGCCGACATTTGCGGAGCATTAAACACTTCATCATCCATCGGTGAGTAATACTCACAAATCCCTTCATCCAACGGCTCAGGATTCATCTCCTCCTGGTGAGGATCTGCGGCGGCGAAAGTGGTGGGCCCCGGAGGTAGATCGGCGGCGTTTTGACCGGTCAGTTCTTGAACGAGCTCTCTGAACTTAGAAGCACACGTCTCCACTCTCATCGGGTTTGATATGTAACGGACTTTGATGGGTTTGTTATTGCTCGTGGTCGTCGCTGTCTTCCTCTTTTGCCTTGGTGGTTTCCTTGCCGGAGACGATGGTGACTTTCTCTGGTTTAAGCTTTTGAGCAGCGTTGATGATGACTCCATTTGTTTGATTCTTTGTAAAGAACACAAAAAGAAAAAGAATCCAGATGTGAGCTCTCTTGTTTCAGCCTAATTTTGAAGTTGTACATAAAAACTAGTATAAGCTTTTTTAGGATGGATATTAATGGTAAGGAAACCAAACAAAAATTTATTGACAGTCTCATTGAGTCCTCGGCTGCTGTTAGCCGACGGCGCGTTTAACTTACGTGCGTGTATATTCACCGTTTCACACCTACTCCTTTCTTCTAAACAGTTGTTTCTAAATTCTACGTGAGGTAACAAAACAAGATTGATAACCATAATTTTTTTTTGACAAAGGGCTTAGATTGATAACCATACTTGGTTTAGTATATCAACAAAAAAAAACAAATAAGTTAGTTTGGATATAGACGTACTTATAACAAAACTAGATTGATATTCATGCATGTATTAATAGTTATTAGTAATTTACAATAAAATTGATAAGAAACAAAAAAATATCAGTAAATTAAAATGTTTATTAATATTACATTTTTTAAACAATAAAATTATTACGAAAATAAGTTTCAGTCAAATGATTAGTTTGTTATGCGTATGTTTTCACAGAATACCCGCTTGGTGCATTGAAAGTTTGAAGCTTGTTTAATTTTTTACATACCAAAGAATCTACAAGTTCTACGAATGTTTCAGCAGGCAAATAATGTAATTATAATTAGTCCAATGATTTTTCTTAATACTAGTCTTTAGCGTGATTCTACGCGCCAGTCGCATGACAAAAGAAAATGTGAATAATGTTAAAGGGGAAGCCACCATCCGCTTATTGGTCATCGAGGCATCTACAGAAGCGCAACGCCTATATCCGTGACATAGACACATAGACGCCATGACGTTAGTTGACCCGACGATAGTGATGTCACCAAATTAATTACAACTGATCAGTGTTCGAATGGAAGGCTGAGACAAAGACAGATCTCCCCGCACAAGCAGTTCTCCCACGTTTAAATCACTATTCATCTTTTTATATTTTTAAAGGTATTTCGAGCGGAAGATCTGCATGCAATTCAATATTTTTGTTTTTTTGTGGAAAAAGTAGGAGATCTGCATGCACATCTCATCCGCTAACATTTGGTGGTGTTGATCTATTTTTTTCTTTTTTGGTCAATTAATAATGTTGTTACAAACGCTTAACTTAAAATATATTTATCTGATTTTATAAATAATATATGATTAGCTCAAATTATATAGCTCACATTAATACTATTTTGTCGTTTTTAAATTATAAACATGATGTCCAATCGCCGACAAACACACACTTTCTAAAGAAAAAATATAAATCTTTCTACATAAATATCTGCACAGATAAGTAATTAATAATTTTTTATGTTTTAAAATAGTCAATATATAACTAAATGATTGAAATTTTGTAAATCTATTGAGAGAAGACAATTTTAAATGGACTCTTAACCGAGAACGAGCATTTATTGAGTTGTACGATCAACTAATTTTTATGACCAATTACCGTTTTAAAGATTCTACATCCACTAGTAGAATGTTTTCCGGTGATAAGTTCAACCAAAAGTTTAATATTAGCGTAACCTTCCGGTTCTCCAAAGAAAAACTCGATCAACTAGAATGAAAATAGAAGAAGTACAAGTATCTTATGAAAAATTCTACATACATTTCGGTTGATTTTACAACATTTGAGATATTTGTTTTGATATTTTGGTATAGTTTTTTATTGTTTCAATATATAATTTATAGTTTTGAACTGCTTTTGTTATTCATAATTTATAATAAATTACTTTATTTGCTTGATCTATATTTTTTCTGCATGATCTACTTGTTATGCACTTGTTCCGCTCGATCTGCATTTGTTCCGCTTGATTTGCATGATCTGCAATACTTGAACTGCTTTTACCTTTCGTACCCTGAAGATAAATCACACAAACATGGAAGAAAAAAAAACTTATTAACCTCTGCTAGAACCATAGGAGTCCGTTATGCTGATACTTAGCCAATAACGATCATGACTTGACCAAAACTTGACCACAAGCCAAAATGACTAACCGACACGTTCGAATGATAGCTAATTATGTACTTTTTTAATTTTCTTTTTATTAGTGTATATTGGTTCAGTATGTTTTGCACGTTTGAGATTAAAACAGTACTTTGTTACGTTTGTCTAGTCTATTGTTTGATATGTTACCAATTATATATTTTTTTAACGAATGTTACCAATTAGCTAGACTCGAACAAAAAAAATCACCAATTTACATTTTAAAATGAATACGTAATTCGTACACTCCACTAGATTAGTATATTGTACTGATCCAATAGCATTTAATTTATTAACAATTATCTTTGGAGAAGAAAGAATGATAAGACCATCCGAACAAGATGGTGTAATGTCAGTGGAAGGAAAATAATGATAGTGGATATTAGTGAAGATGTTGCATATCAGCATATGCCATTTAAAAAAATATATATACATAAGATGTACTTACGCCGAAAGTTTGGTAGAACTATAGATTTATAGACATATATAAAACCAAAATGACAATAGCCTCGTCATAAGGTTCTGGTTCCATTAGAGTAACCTAAAGTAAAAAAGTGAAAAATAATCAAAAATGAAATGATGAAAAAAAAATAGAAATATTATTATTTCTTACATTACCAAAATATGAAATAAAGCCGAGTGTATATTTTTCAAGGAAATTCTGTTTTACCTCATTTTGTACTATATCTTATGCTTATTTTTGATAGAGAGATATCTTTACAAATACTTTAAAGTCTGAAGTTTTATTAAAAAGACAAAAGACTCTTCTATCCTTACTTTATAGATATATAAATATAAATAATTATATACATAAATAATAATAATAATGATAAATAAAGTTATATGTTTTTAACTTTTTATCATTTTTTTCGATTTTTCTTTTCAATTTATTTTTTTTTCTTTTTAACTTAGAATTTTTTTTTTGAGAATATTTATAAAATTTAAATATTTATTTATTTATTAAAATCCTAAACTCCGCCCTCTAAAACTTCACCAATCAAATCTAAATCATAAATCTAGATTAGTTAACCATATGGATACAGTCACAACCTAAGTTAATCGGCGAATTATTAGTGACCGGCGAATTGTTAGAGTAAAAAGTTATGTTAGAGTGATACGTCACAGTCTAAGTACAGTGAAGGAACAAGTTTTTAACTATAGTCAGTTCAACTATTTGCTTCAAGTTCAAATTCATTGTAAATAATACTAGATGAGTATTCCTAAGTCATAACTAGTAGATAGAGTAAATAAGTTTTGGAGTAAAAATTTGTGGTAGAGTGACTATACAGTCATAACCTGAGAGAGGTTTTTAACTATAGTCAGTTCAACCTTTTGTGCTCTTTGCTCCAAGTTCAAGTTCATTGTAGATAATACTAGATGAGTACCCGTTTGTGCTCTTTGCTCCAACTTCAAGTTCATTGGGAAATAAATGGAGAATTAGTGAAGGGGGTCCAGGTGGACAAGTGGGGAGAAGGAGGACGGTAGACCATAATTATCGTGGTTTCTAAAACCCGATTCTGTGTGATTTTAATATGTGGACCCCACATGTTATTTTTAAAATGGTCGCGAAAGTCGCGAGTGAAAGATCGGTTTTGGGCTGGTTTTTTTACTGTTTGCAGACCCCACCGATACGCGACGGTCCACAATTGGTTTAATTTTTTTTTTTAAACGAAAAAAAAATCAAAAAAAAAATAATAATAATAATTAAGGACCCCATATCGGGTATAAAGCGATAATGCTCTTAGGTGTCTGCTGTGTTGTTAGTCCCTACTTAAATGGTCTCTTAAAATTGGTCTACCATTAACGGGCCGTCTAGTCTCCCCTCCCATTACTCCTAATTATAAGAGCACCCATATCAATAAACCCCCTCTTGGATGGAGTTCATCCTTTCAAATTTTTATTATTAAATTTTTTTTTTCTTTTTTTTTTTTTTTTTTTTAAAAAAAACAAGATCAATCGCGGGCCGCCACGACACGTGGAGTCCGCGCTACAGTGATAAACTTTAGTAGAGAAGGATTCAGTCGAGAGAGCTTTAGAAGAAAGAGTTTCATGTGATTGAATTTTTTTTTTCTTGATTTCTGTATGAACTCTCCTTATAAACCCTCAATTGGGGTGCTCTAAGCTCCTTTAACCATACTAGTACATTTTCTTCACACAAATGATGAGGCTCCAACGTGTAATCTAAGATGGACCCTAAGAAAATACTGTATTGTGTCAGTTCAGTAATTAAGAGCTTCGATAAAATTTGGATTTTTAGTATCCAGATCTTTAAAAAAAAAAACATTCAAGTTTCATATGGAAATAAAAGTTTCAGTTTCTGCATCGCCTACTAGACAGGAGGAAATAAATGACATTGCATGTGATCGATACATGTGTATTATGAAATAATTTGCTATGTAAATTTATGTCATATGAATAAACGTTATGAAAATATCTAAAATACTATTTCCACAAAAGAAAAATCTCAAGTCTGGCAAAAAAAAAAAACTATCACGTTCGTCATTAAGAAAAATAAATATATATCATATTTACCGCCTTACAGCTATCAGTCTCATAATTCAAAACGCGACTCCTATTTTCTTCATTTAATATTCCTGAAATTTAAAATCAAGAATTTGTCGGCGAAAGCTTTGCTTATGATCTCTAGCTAAGCTGGCTGGTGCGGGCGATGATATATTAATTTTTGCCTAACTACAGAAATTGAAATAATACCATAGCCGGATAAATTGTTGAATCAAAAGTTTGGAAACTACAAAAGTCAAAAAGCTTTCGTGGTTGAATCACAAGGAGAGCACGTGTGTTGACTTTAAAGTAAACGGATAGATGCAAACAACTTCTTCTGATAGGATCTACAAAGTTGATACGTTCGCTGGAGTTATTGTCCACCAACATGTCCATTACACACCTCCAACCATTTTTTTATCGGTAAGATTGATATTTTTTTTGGTCATCTGGAACGATTGATATATCCTACCCGGTAGGCCTGGACATTTTAACCTGGATCCGAAGACCCGAAGACCCGAACCGGAACCGACCTAAAAATATCCGATCCGGAACCGAACTGAAAATTTACAAATATCTTTTGGGTCTAAATTTTTTTTATCCGAAAGAACCGGAACCGAAAATGAACCGACCCGAATAGATTCGGACCCGAAAATAACCGATCTGAATAGACCCGACCCGATAAGAACCGATTTGTACCCGACTTAAAAACATGTATATCTAAAACTATGATGTTTTTGTGTTCTATTTTATATATATTATTTTATGATTTAGTTGAAATATCTTTTGTTAACAACATTTGTTATTATTTTTTAACATTTATTAAGTAATATAAAGTTTTAAAATGTAATATTTAGAGTTTTAAAATGTTTTATTTTAATTATTAATAGTTTCATTTAAGTTGTTTTGTAAAATTTTAGATATATATGACAAATATTCAACTAAAGTTGATGGAATTGGGTATATCATGTCCTTTTCAGATCCTAAATACCCGAACCCGACCCGGATCCGATATGGACCCGAAAAATTACGGGTATTTTATGGGTATTTTAATTATAGACCCGAACCGATCCGAACCCGAACCGAAAATTTCCAAGTACCTATCGGGTCTAAATATTTAGGACCTGAAAAAACCTGGACCCGAAAGGAACCGGCCCGAACCCGACCCGAAGACCCTAACGCCCAAGCAATTCCTACCACCGTTTCAATATAAAAGTAGTTTTACTTTTAAAAAATAGTTTTGGAAAAATACCATTTAATATATAAATTTAATCAGTAATAAAAAAAACATATATAAATGGATTAGTCACACAGTATCCAATTAATGCAAAAGTTGTTTTGAATTGTGTAAATGTGAAATATATTTTTTGGCTAAAACCACCTACATATTGAACAGAGAGAGTACTATTTTATATGTTTTTGTATGTAGATTTTTTATAAAAGTAAATTAACTAGTTATAAATCTAAAAACAATACATCCAAAACAATATCTTACAATACATCCAAAACTAGTAAATGCTTTCATATGTTTTTGTTTTGTTGATTAAATTTCTTAACTGAATAATAGAGAAGCCCACTGAACCAAATTCTAAAAACAAAACCTTCTTCATTAATGATTTTCTATAAGAGGTGTCCACTGGACCAATTTACAAAAGATGAATTGTCATGGGTTAGAATGCATTTTTTTTTTTGTAGTTCAAAAAAAAAAAAGATTGCATTCTTTTATGTTTAGGGGTTGGTATATTTATTTACCAGCTTATCTTCGGGGTAATCCAAAACCAAAGCCTTTTTTTTTTTTGCTACAACCAATATTCTATAAATCGGTAGGCGTGGTTACACATCTTAAGCAGATGTCTGGAACGATTTTTTGAATGTATAGACCAAATTAAAAAAAGAAACCATTCTAGAAAAATCGTTTCGTTTATACCCAATTTACCGATTAGGCGGTGGTCAGACGTCTTAAGCGGATGTCTAAACCAATTTTTTTTTTTAATTATTCTAGAAAAATCATTTCGTTTATACCCAATTTACCGAGTAGGCGAACATTTAAATATTGTCTAAACCAATTTTTAGAACACTGATTACAGCTAAATTTTTATTCCTTTTTCAGCTTTCCTAACGGGTCAGTTAGAATTGCTGATTCTTAGGTCCGGGCATTTTAACCTGGACCCGAAGATCCGAACCAGAACCGACCTAAAAATATCCGATTCGGAACCGGACCGAAAATTTACAAGTACCTTTTGGGTCTAAATTTTTTTACTCGAAAGAACCGGAACCGAAAAAGAACCGGAACCGAAAAAGAACTGACCCGAATAGACCCGACCCGATAAGAACCGATTTGTACCCGACTTAAAAACATGTATATCTAAAACTATGATGTTTTTGTGTTCTATTTTATATATATTATTTTATGATTTAGTTGAAATATCTTTTGTTAACAACATTTTTTATTATTTTTTAACATTTTTAAAGTAATATAAAACTTTAAAATGTAAAATTTAGAGTTTTAAAATGTTTTATTTTAATTATTAATAGTTTCATTTAAGTTGTTTTGTAAAATTTTAGATATATATGGCAAATATTCAACTAAAGTTGATGGAATTGGATATATCATGTCCTTTTCAGATCTTAGATACCCGAACCCGACCCGGACCCGAAAAATTACGGATATTTTATGGGTATTTTAATTATAGACCCGAACCGACCCGGATCCGAGAAGAACCGACCCGAACCCGAACCGAAAATTTCTAAGTACATATTGGATCTAAATATTTAGAACCCGAAAAAACTCAGACCCAAAAAGAACCGATCCGAACCCGACCCGAACGCCCAGGCCTACTGATTCTTGTTTGTAGCAACCTCTGGAGCATAATTAGAGGAGCTGCTGAATTGCCGAATGACGGAACCAAACCGCTTATGTCTACACTGACCAAGTCTCTAGAATTAGTTTTTGTTTGATGATGCAGTGACACTTTCTTTTTCATGTATCCTACTTTAGCTTTCCCTCTCTGATCAGTCTTCTCGTCGTTGGAGATGGTAAATTCAAACAAAGCTGATTTCTTAAAAATTCGGATATTAATTTGGATCTTGGGGTCAAGGTTTTTGGGTAACATGTTTATGCAGAAACTACTCTTCCGATTATAAAATGGGTTAGAAAACAAAGAAGTTAGAGATAACAAGACTCATTCTGTACACTCCTCTTCATCTGAAACCATTCCTTCCCACAGCACACACATTACAGATACACACACTGACATAATTAATCATCGAATCTTTGACTCAAAACTACCAAGAAATGGTAAAAAAGATAAAAAAGAAACCAAATCTACACTCAAACAATGTCATTGCTCCTAAGCTTTATGTAATGTACGAGAAGACACACCGTGTAGTAGTCTGACAAAACCCAAGAAACTAAGCTTTCCATCTGAATGTCTTATCCAATCCTGAAGCACAACATGCACAGGTACTGATGGTCCGAGTCCGAGTTCCTGCAGTCAACAATCAATGTTTCTAAGTTTTGTTCTTCTCCATGAGTCTCTCTATGTGAATAAAAAAGGGTAAAGATTCATATACCGATGCAAGTTCCTCAATCATAATGGGTCTATTCCCATCTTTCTCAAACAACTCGTAAGCACGCCGTGCGTGTTGCTCCCATGTTTCCATTGCTTCCATCTGATAAACACTTAATGCTGATGCACAAAACTCTTCAAAGTCTAGTTTCTTGTATTGAAGACAACTTATCTGCATCCCCCAAAAAAAGAAGATGTTATACCGTTTTTAAACAAATGATTTAACTATTAGGTGTATGTAATTAGCCTCTTGTTTCTTACCATGTGAACAAAATCTATGACTCTTGCATCCTTCATAGCATCTGTTGCGCTCTTTAAAATTGCCTGAGATTTGTATGAAAAACATAAAAAAATCATATAAAATCCCAAATGGTGATAGATGGAATGGAATCACTGAAGACAGAAGTAACTCACTGTTTTGTAATTCTGCATGGAGATATATCCATTTTTGCTTGGCCCCAACAATGTAAATTGCTCCCTCAGATAAGCTAGCTGTGGTACAGTTAATGTCTTGGCAAGAGCCTGTAACCATGAGAAGAAATTTGTTTTTTATATCATACAGTCAATGTCTTTGGCAATAGAATATGTAAAGCTTCTTGGAATCCAACTCACAGCTAAAGCTGATTTTCTCAATGAAGTTGACATTATGTACACTTTCAAAAGCTTGTATATGATCATATCACAAGGTATCTTCAGTTCATGCGAGCCAACCAGCCACGGATGACCTGAGATTTACATGTTTTCACAAATATAAGACATGATACTAATGAGTTATAGAGATGAAGATGACGAGCATATACTTACACAAAGCCTGTGCAGCAGTTAGTCTTTTACGGTAATCTTTATTTAGCAACCTTTTCACAAAATCTACAGCATCAGGTGATAGTGAAGGCCAAGGAGCTTCTTCAAAGTTGGGTACTGACTTAAGTACAGCTCTGAAGATTCCTGATTCAGTACGGGCCCAAAAGGGTCTACTCCCACAAAGAAGAATGTAAGCAATCACTCCAATACTCCACATGTCAGCTTCTGTTCCGTATGTACGGTGCAAAACTTCAGGGGCTACGTAATAAGCACTTCCTACTATATCATTCAACCTCTCGTCTGCAGAAATTACAAACCATTGTCAAGTTTTACCATTTATCAACGAGATGATTGGTTCATTGTTCACATGTCTGACCTGGCTTGACGTAATCAGAGAGACCAAAGTCAATTGCCTTTAGAGGAGAAGTCTCATCCTTTGTACTGAACAGAAAGTTCTGTGAGAGTAAAAGAAACAGAACCGTCATTAT
The DNA here is from genome assembly GCF_000695525.1 of Brassica oleracea var. oleracea. Lineage (NCBI taxonomy): Eukaryota > Viridiplantae > Streptophyta > Magnoliopsida > Brassicales > Brassicaceae > Brassica > Brassica oleracea. The sequence continues at coordinate 13,735,491 of NC_027750.1, read as the reverse complement.
CACTCTTCAAGACTAGAAAGTGAAGTGTCACCTAAAGCCAAATGAATTACAAGAAAAAAATCTATAAACTACCTCTGGTTTGAGGTCACGGTGAACCACACCTTGGAGATGACAGTAAGCTACAACACTAAGAATCTGAACCATAACTTGTTTAGCATCTTCTTCTGAGTATTTTCCACCTCTATATGAGATCAAACTCAACAAATTCAATACGTAAAAGCATTCAAAAGGCATAGATAAGCCCACATGTTATGTAGCAGGAGATTAAACTACCTTTGAAGTATTTTGTCCAAGAGCTCACCACCTTTACATAACCTAATTAAACAAGAGATTAGAGTAACTAAAAGATTAATCAAAAGTAGCATAAGACAATGAGGTATACTTACTCCATCACGATGTAAACATTCTCATCATCTTCAAAAGCGTCATAGAACTGGACTAAGTTCTTGTGACCAGTCAAAGCTCGCAGTATCTTCACTTCTCTACTAACATCCTCAATCGCAATTGCTGTTGTCATCTGCACCATAAAACACTAAGCATTTGAATAGGATCTAAAAACACACTCAGACCAAACCTAGAAATAACATCAAATGTCAAGTTAAAACATATAACATTTGAACACTAAACTCTATTCGTGATCACACCTAGATTCAGCATAAATCTATGAAAGAATCAATTTTAACACTAACAGAAAGTGATCAAGAACCAAACCTTGGACTTAGGAATGACTTTAACAGCTACTTCTTGTCCCTTCAAGCTTCCTTTTTTACCTTTGGCAGAGCAAGTATACCCAAAATGCCCTCGACCCACCTCGCCATCAATCTCGTAGTGCGAAGCAAAGTGTTTCGAGAAGCCGAAACTCTTATCAAGACCGATCTCGAACTCCTTGCCTTCGGGGATCGTGACCCCGTTGGGCTTGTTGGTGGAGCCGTTGCGACGCGCGAGGAAAGCGCGTATGTGCTTAGCAGGGGAAGGAGGAGGGAAAGGTCTCTTGAAGATGCGCAGAGGCGTCGAGCTCGCGCTCGCCGGCGAGGGTTTGAATAGGCTAGGTAAAGGGCTTGGACTGTAGAACGGAAAGCCTGAAGATTTAGCCGCCGGAGCTTCGTCGGAGGAAACAGGGGTGCTCTGTTTTGATTGCTGTTCGATGGGTTTTCCGTGACAGATCCCCATTAATTATGAGATGGGGAGTTACAGGGAGGTGAAGAATTGTGATTTACACGAGAAAGTAAGAAGCTTTGAAGAGTCGGTTAGTTTTCCCGGGAAAAACAGAGTTTCAGAGAAAGAGATAGACTACACGCAAAAGAGGAGGAAGAAGGAGAGAAGCGAGTTTCGTTACAATGAGATGGTAAAGTTGAGTAAAGACATTAGATGAAGCAAAAGCAAAAGTGTTTGAGATTGAAAAAAGAAAGTGAAAGAAGATGCTTTCTCAGTAGCAACAAGAAAAGAGAGAGAGAGAGAGAGCATAAACACAGACAAAAAGTAAAGCTTGATTGATTTATTTTGATTTTGATTTTGGAGAAATTAGGAGCTATAACAAAAAGACTTTTACGTATTTAGACATATACCCATTGCATCAAAAGTGTCACTGTTCGAAGTATTTTTTTACTCTGCTACCTCTACGGCACAAACATTTCATTATCCGCTAAAATCGTAGACCAAATCTTCTATTAGGATACGCAAGATCTATCCCTCTGTCACATTATTCTCTTCTGTATCTTTTGTCAGGTTGCATTTCATTTAATTGCATTACGATAGAATTTAAAAAACAAAAATTTATGATTTGGGATTTCTCTCCCATTTTGTTCTACTATTCAGTGAAACCAGTCACCGTGACGGTCAATATGGAGGAGAACGACGGAACGCAGACGGCTGTTGCGTCTTTGGTGAAGCTCTCTTCCGCTGCGTCTCCGGTGAAGTTCTCGGTCTCTGTGTTCCTGGTCAAGCTCTTGTACCTGCGTCTCTAGTGAAGCCCTCTGCCGCTGCGTCTCCAACGAAGTTCTTCACCGTTGTTTCTCCACTTCATATATATGTTATATATGTTGTACGGTTGACGTTTCATATAAGATCTTCTTATTCGTTAACCGTGTAAATACTATATTGACTCTATAACAATTTGACATAAAAAAAAATCGGATTTTAATCTCAAGTAACTCATTTTTTAAAGAAGTATATATAATATTAATTGTCTAACAATTTGTCGTGATCAATGAAAACATTGCCTAAACATTACTCGTATATTCATTTCATATGTCATAGTTAAAATCTTGATTCTTATAAAGTTATGTGCCTGTAATATGGAGTCAAACTCTTTGACCGGTCAATATTTACAACCGACGAGTAATTCTAACAATACCCGGCTAAGATGAACTTTAATACATTATCGCTTAGGGTGAACGGGCAAGTTAGCCAATTAACAAGACACATAACTGTATAAGAAATCAGTTTTGTAGATAATTTGTTTACACTTACGAGGTATAGGGGTAAGGTTGGGAATAAGTGTGTTGGTATAAGGATTTAGATAACCACACCAAAAAATACTACACTTGAAACCCTTAATAATAAACGCTTAATCCAAACAATAAATCCAATGCCATGAACCCTAAACCCATAATGCTAGACCCTAAACCCAATAGGAACCCCATAACCCAACCCTAGTGACTAAACCGTAAACAATAAACCTAAAATACTAAACCCTAAATCCAAAATACTAAACCTTAAACCCAATAGGATCCCGGGAACCCAAAACCAAATGTCTAATCCCTATTGTATTTAGGGTTTAGTCTTTTGGGTTTAGGGTTTAGGGATTAGACATTAGGGTTTGGGTTCAAGGGTTCCTATTGGTTTTAGGGTTTAATATTTTGGGTTTAGGGTTTGGAGTTTAGTGACTAGGGTTTAGGTTCTGGGCTTACTATTGGGTTTAGGGTTTAGGGTTTAGTGACTACGGTTTGGTTTCGGGCTTCCTATTGGGTTTAGGGTTTGGTATTTTAGGTTTAGGATTTAGTATTCAGGGCATTGGATTTTTTGCTAACTTATGTATCTGTAATATAGAAACAATCGAATTGGCCGGTCAATAGTTACAACACTCGGTTCATTCAGAAAGTATCCGGCTAAGCAGATATTTTAAACGTTGTCATTTTAGGTGAACAGAGATGTTAGCCGGTTAAATCGATAGTAAACTGTATACGAATTTATTTTTCTACATACCTTGTTTACACTTACATTATGGCGGAGGCTGTAAAGTTGAGAATAAGAATATAAGATTTAGGATATAGTAATAAGGGTATTGAGTTTAGTGTTTGGGTTTAGAGTATAGTAATATATAGAGTTTAGTCTTATCCTAGTTAGAAGTATTGTTAATGATAAATAGTATACGGTTAGTATATATTGTACCTGGTGCAAATAAAATATTGGCCGGCTAATATTTTATGGTCTTGTCATAACAATCACATACACGGCTAATATATATTGTATCCGGCTAAGCAGATATTTTAAACGTTATCGTTTTAGGTGAACAGAGATGTTAGCCGGTTAAATCGATAGTAAACTGTATACGAATTTATTTTTCTACATACCTTGTTTACACTTACATTAGGGCGGAGGTTGTAAAGTTGAGAATAAGGATATAAGATTTAGGATATAGTAATAAGGGTATAGAGTTTAGTGTTTGGGTTTAGAGTATAGTAATGTATAGAGTTTAGTCTTATCCTAGTTAGAAGTATTATTAATGATAAATAGTATACGGTTAATATATATTGTACCTGGTGTAAATAAAATATTGGCCGGCTAATATTTTATGGTCTTGTTGTCATAACAATCACATACACGGCTAATATATATTGTAGCTGGGGCAACAAAAGTTTTGGCCGACGAATATTATATTTACATATCTAAATAACAAAAATAATTAATTGTGTGGCTACAAATGATCAATGTGATGGCTCAGCACTCTTCGAACTTAGGGAGAATCATGGGAGTGCTGATGAAGCGAACAACCCCATGAATCAAAATCTATATAACATCTGATTCGACTTCTGAATGTTTTAAATCAGAATTCTGGTAAAAAACGGAAAATTACACATTAAATTGATTCTGATCAGTTTTGGAATTCATTAGAAGAATAAAAAAAGAAGCAGATGAGGAAATAAGAGTATGAAGAAAGAAAAAAAAAAAAATTGGCAAATCTTTTGTTGGATTTGGGTTACAGCTGCGATGCAAATTCGTATAATCTAAAGGAAATCTTTTTATTATCTTGCTAAATCCACCTAAATATCTTATGTCAGAAAAAAGATCCTAGAAGTCTACGACCTGGAAGCTGAGTCTTCAAGCGTCGAGGATATTGCCGTCTTTTTGATTCCTTACTGCCTGCCACGTATGCTCATTTTTTCCTTTGTTGGCATTCTCTTAATTTCGTGATCTTTCTATGTTTTTCACCTAAATTGCTCTTGATTTTGATTTTGATTTTTAATATTTTTGGTGCTTTATTTTTATTTTTATTGTTTCTAGTAGCAATCTCTTTTGTTAAATGTGAATGTGATGTTTGGTTGCCAAGAAAGAGTCGTGTTTGGTGACTATTCTGCAACAGAATTATAAATCATATCTTAAAGTTTGTATTATAGAGAGATACAATTCAAGGAGAGTATAGGGTGAATAGACGAGTCTATAAAAACAGGAATTTGAAAATGAGAGATTGCCAAATCTTACCAACAAGGCTCAGAGCAGCGTTGTCTTTGCACTGCACAATCTGCAATGCTAAAAAATATCAGACAAAGGATCCAAAAGAGTCCTTGAATCATGCCAAAATGATAAAAAGAGAGTACATGACCTCGAAGTTGGCACTTGATAAAAGCAAATCTACCCAAAGAAATGTCTTGCATTTATAGGTTAGTATATTGTGTTGTTTATATGAAGTTAACCATACTTCACTGGTCCACATATGTAAACTGTACATATCTTTTTTCTTTTAATTTGATTTAATATTATACTATTACATATTATATTAAACTCTAGTTTCTTTCCAGTTTGCATTTTAAAACTGAAGAAAATGAGATAATTTCTCCAGATTTTTGTTCAATGGCATATTTCATTTAGATTTGTTGTTTGCCTACTCTAACTTAAAAAACAACATTTTATGAATTTACTTGCACGTCAAAACCGAAATCAATAGAGGAATGAACAATCCCTCATGGGTTTTGTAATTGGTACATGTGATTAATATATGAATATATCGATACGTTTCTTATCGTAAAAAATACTTCTCGTCGTTGGCATAATTAATAACCTGAGTTTCATGGTTTTAGTTTTCTCATGACAGGGTGTTTTAGGGCAGAGCTTTATAGATTGCACAAAAACTATATAGACTGAAGTCCACTGTATATGTGAATGTCGCAGGTATTCATGAATCATGCATGGACAAACCCCACATCAGTCACGTTTTAAATGACGGTCTCGTCTAACATAAAAATACATAAATGTTCAACAAAAAAAACCATACAAACATATTTTAATTATATATATATATATATATATATATATATATATATCCTATCATACTTTGTTTAATTATTTTTTCTTCTCAATGGAGCTATCAATTGCTATATATTAGTATTATTTATTGTTTCGTGGACTATGCTGCACTCAAATTCAATCGTCATAATTCGTTTAATGTCACTATGTCATAATAACTTTTCTATTGCGTGAGATGAGACAATTACTATCTCACGTGTTACAATGAGTAGGAGATCCAATTTCAATAGCTGGAAGGCAATGATTTGATTGATTCTCTCTATTGAAATGCATGTCTTGAATATTTGTGTACAAATTTAATCAAAAAGATAACCAAGTCGTGTTTAGTTACCGGTTCTTATTAAAAGAAGAAACACGTAGAAGAATGAATGTTTATTTTCAAAACCAAGTAGAAGAGGCTAAGTTAATAATTTAACGGACATGTGCTTACCAAGTTGGCAAGGTTAAAATTAAATAATCAAAGATGACGATGTTATTAACTAAGTCACACTGCTCTTGGACGCCTATACCGATGGACTCAAACTTTCGAGCTTATTTGCATATTTAGTGAGAGGGTTTATCCAGAGCCGGCTCAACACTGTTAAGGATCCTAGGACGAAAAATATTATTTTTTATCCTCTAAAATTATATGTAAATAATGTTTAAAATGTTTTTAAAATTTAATCAGTAATGTTTTGTAATGAAAATAAAACAATATACATATCAAATAATTTGGGCATTTTTCAATTTTATTGATTATATTTATAATTTTTTATATATAAAAATATAGATTTTTTTAAAAATTGGGCCCTTAATTATTTTTTATATATAAAAATATAGATTTTTTAAAAAATTGGACCCTTAATTAATATTATACGGAAGGACACAGACTTTAATAAGCTGGCTCTGGGTTTATCTGTAGGCTACACTTTCTTTTTGAGATTAGTTTGAGTTTTTTAGGAGGTCCGGGATGCTTTGGTTAAAAAAATGATATAATATGTGTGATAAGAGAGTTGGAGCCTTTGACGTACGGACGTGGTCTTGTAACTCGAAGTGTTTATATAATTGTCTTATCGGAGTCACTGCCACTATGGAGTGCTCTACACAAGTGTAATTTGGGCCTTTCTGTGCAAACCTAAGAGAGAGCGCCAAGTCTCCTTAGATGGGCTTGAATCCTATATTGCTTTATCCTTCTTGTTCTTTTTTTTTTAACACAATCCTTCTTTCTTGTTCTATTATCAATTTTGAAGTGATATTTTTTATGGAAATTTCAAATTTATTGAGTAATAGCTAAATGTGACATTTAGGTGTGTGATCTATCTAAAAAGAATTTGTATACTATGCTAATGAACCAAGAGCTTTAGTAATTGCTAACTTCGAACCATCTCATGAATAGTCTCTCCAACTTGCGCGTGCATGTATATTGAAGCGAAGTGGTGCGATTTCGAACGATTCTATCACCGTAATACATGCTCCACCATGCCTTCGTGAGTTCTTCTCTCTCCTCACCATTTTTAAAAATGAGAAACAGCTTGACATTTCATTTATACACACACATTTTTAAAAAATGTAAGTGTGACCCAAACAACACAAACTGTGAAATTTTTGTTAGAAAGTGATTGTCGCAAGAGTTCTGTTTCTTTTAAGTAGAAGTGTCGAACTAAACTATATTAAAGAGAACAGTTTTTATTTTGAAACATAACTAAAAAAACAGTTGCATTCATATATACTAGATCTAACTTTTAAGTTATCAAAATTTTTGGAGAAACATAAAATATATTGTGTATCCTAGATAAAGTGGTCAGGCGTAAACGAGTTTTATATGGGGTATAAAATAAATGTTGTTATCCGATTTAGTAATATTTAAAGAATATTGAAAGGTTATATTTGTTCCTAGTTTATATTTATATTGATTAATAAAGTTCAAAATACTATGTTACATCGATCACTAATAAGAAAAAGGTGATAACATGATTGTATTCTCTGACACAGTTTTAAAAATATTGATTCAAAACTCCTTAAGCTTGATGTAGAAATCAAATTGTGTGGAAATTCCAAAATAAATTGTGTGGAACGAAAAAGAATTTTGTGGAAATTCCAAAACAAATAATTAATTGTTCATTTATATAAGCTGTTTAAAACATTTGTGTAAAATCTCAACATAATTTACATAACGGGAAGATAATATGCTGAGGTTGATAATTCGGTATTTTAAGTATTCTAAGATTCCGGTAAAACCCTGAAGTAAGTGAAAAAGTTCCGCATTTGTCTAGGTCGATAAACAAGACCACTCACTACCAAAAAAAGCTTGTTTCACATCATTTATTTATAATATATCAATACTATTAAAAAAGAAAGAGTCCTGAAAAATCTACCTATAAAAGTTGTTTGGAACATTTCATTAACTAACAATATTTTTGGTCTTACCATAATATTTAACTAATAACAGTACATAACCGAATATTTCTCTAATCATAATTTATGTATTGATATCGTAGACATTTATTGTTACCTATATATTTGGAAATGTTAGCATCAGTTATGGGGTTAATTTTATATCCACCTATATATTTGGAAAATATATATCTTTTTCAACCCAAATATATATTTTCTCTGGGGTTGATTTTTATTCAATCAATATATTGATATCATTGAACAATATATTTTTGATGAGATTCTAATAATACTAAGGGGGTGTATTCAACTGAGAGTTTCAGGTGATTTGTATTAAAATGACAAATCCACTGTTATTGAAAAATGAATTTTAAAAACTCATTTAAAATCCACTGTTATTGAATTTGACATTTCTTAAAGTACTCTGAAATCCACTGTTATTGAAAATATTTTAAGCTGTGGTAAGTTGTGGAGTTTTAAAGTTTTCTGGTGATTTTAGGGTGTTTGGGTAGGATTTCTTAGTTAAAAAAATTAAAACCCAAATCTCATAGTTTTGGGTGATATTCTAGAGTAGTTTAACAAAAATCACTTAAATCTCTGCAACTTATTGAAATCATCTAAAACCCCATTAAAAATCAAATCAAATCAAATGTTAAATTGAATACATCTCTGCAATTTAACATTTGATATGATTTGATTTTTAATGAGGTTTTAGATGATTTCAATAAGTTGCAGAGATTTAAGTGATTTTTTTTAAACTACTCTAGAATATTACCCAAAACTATGGGATTTGAGTTTTAATTTTTTTAACTAAGAAATCCTACCCAAACACCCTAAAATCACCAGAAAACTTTAAAACTCCACAACTTAAAATATTTTCAATAACAGTGGATTTCAGAGTACTTTAAGAAATGTCAAATTCAATAACAGTGGATTTTAAATGAATTTTTAAAATTCATGTTTCTATAACAGTGGATTTGTCATTTTAATACAAATCACCTGAAACTCTCAGTTGAATACATCCCCTAAGTTATGTACTGAGCGAGGATGATTAGAATAGGAAAACTAAGAAGTAAGCTCGACTAAATGTAAGTAGGTCGTGTGTGTTAGATATATTAATAGGTAGATGTATTAATTTAATAAAATGAGCCGTTAAATATTAGTATGCTTAGGTGGTAGTCGAGTTGTTAATATATAGGTGGGTGGGTGTTAACTAGAGTAGAACCTCTATAAATTAATAATGTTAGAATTTTGAAATTTTATTAAATTATAGAGATAGTGATTACAAATTTTTTTTTATTTAGATTTCTTATTTTAAGATAAGAAAAATATTTGATTTTAGTGTATAGACATTAATTGTTATTTCTGAAATTTGAAATTTATATTAATTTTATTATATTATTTGGTGTATATACTATATATTGCATAGAGCTTAAATGTGGTTTTAGATATAATATTACTAAATTTTATCAAAAATATATGAAGTGTTAAAAGAATATAAAGATATTTACATTGTGAATATAAAACAAATTATATAATAATAGGTTATTAATTATATAAAATGTATACATATAAATTATTAATTTATAATTTTCATGGGACCATATATTTACATATAATTTTCTAAAAAAATTATTATCTTATTATTTTATCGATTTGTGTCAAATTTTGAGAACCAGCAAAATTTATTAATTTATAAAGATTATTAATTTATCGAATATTAATTTATAGAGGTTATACTGTATAAGGCTTAAGTATTAAAAATTGTTAAAGGTAAAAATATTTCTGAAAATATGATGGCACAAAAATAATATGTCATTATATTGTAAGGATAATTATTAAAACGATTATGTTAGACTAAATTATTATATGACTGAAGAATAACTTATAGTTAATGAAGGGGTGCAACATTTTACAAGTAGATTTTTGAGATGATTTCCTTTTAATAGTATAGAAAGATATAAGTTGTGATGTATGTCACAACTTTTGTAATTTAATAAATTCATTGTTATCAACTTTTTACATAATTAAACATGTAACAATATTTTATATACTTTGGTTTATTTTTGTGTATTTTGATAGTTAAAATACAGATAAATAAATGTGACCATATTTACCCCAGTTTATAATTTCTATATTACTAAATATACAAATTTCATTTTAAAATTTGAACACATTCCTCGAACGCACGTTCGCTCGAATCTGTATATGTCAGTATTGTTTATTTAAACCAAAATTTTAAATCGTCAGTTCCGAATCGCGATCGTTTATGTGCTTACACATTATCTTATAAAAATTCAATAAAAATATTTTAATTGCAGAAACAAACCCGCGTTTTATAAGCGCGGGTCAAAATCTAGTATATATGTTAGATATAGAGGAGTATCTTACCATTCATCAACAAATCACTCATTAAAGGCGATTCTCTTGGCTGCAACAATTCAGAAAGATGAATATGTTTGCTGAAGTTCTAAAGCTAAAACGCCAGTTTCATTTCTACAAGAGTCTTGCAAACGATGAAAGGAACAACGTTGAAGTACCTTCCAAACTGATGCAGAAATATTCCAAATATCGTAATTATGTAGTTTATTATTTATTTAGGTATTTATCTTAATTAATAGGATTTAACTTTAGGTTTTTAAAAATTTTAAGGTTATTTGGTTTTTATATAAATAGGCTTCTTATGTCTAGATTAAAAACAAATTTTGCTACGAGATACCACCTAAACTAAGGTCGATAATGACTATTCAATGAGAGCCCCGAGACAATCTTCAAAACTGAATTGTACAATAGTAGCTTCAGGGCCGGCATCCTGGTTTACTAAAACCATTGGCATTCAATGAAGTCCTAAGCATTGACTCTTCCAAAATGAACGAAGTCCTAAGCATCCTGGTAGATATTTTTTCCTAGCCAACTCAAATTAATCTGTACCTTTGGTGGCACTACAAAACAGTGAAACAGAAAATGGTCACGAACATTTATCAATCAAATGATCAAATCCTAGTACTCGTGAACAGAGAATACTAAACACCTTAAGTAGTGGATTCCTTGATGAACTTTTGAATTATAAAACTCATAATAATTCTGCAAGGCTTCCAATACAGTTGTAGGCTTCTGAGAAGTTGCAGCACTGTATAAGTACGCACGCTTAAAACCATTCACTTCCTGAAACTCAGTTTCAAGGTCAAATGGTTGCTTAGCGTTATAAAATTTGATAAGAAGGCCGAAATATACAGTGGTGTTAAGATTTGATACTTGGTGTAAGATTCGGAAATATTTACGAGCGCAACGACCTAGAAAGATGAGTTTGGAATCAGCGGTAATTGTTGCAGAGGAAGAGGGGCTGAAGTAGACGGGTAGTGAAGAGCAGCGGCGGACGCATGAGAAGCTTCGTGATATGGAACTTCCATAATGGAAGAGGCAGAAGCGATGGAGATAGTGTTTAGGAAAAAAAAACAAAACGAGATGAATCAGATAATTGATTTTGGCGTTAATTGCAGTTATTAAAAGCTATTATTGGGCTGAGATCTCCATTAGTTAAGGAAGAGAAGTTAATCTTTTTACGAAGCAGTTATATAGATTCAAGTTAATCTTTTCATTCCTAAATATTAACTGATGCAACCTAAGGTAAAATAACATCATTTTTGTTTAGTTGATGTTAAAAAAAAAATTAGTTACCTTAATTTTCGCAGTTAAGGTTAATTTATAATATATTATTTTAATCTATTTTTATTTTTATTGGCATCAGTATTTTTTTACGTTAGTTTTATATCATTTAGATAAGTGATTTTAAACTACGAAATAGGTGCATCATTTATATATCTGAGATAAATTTATATAATAACATCATTTTTGTTAGAGTGATACAAACTATTTTTATTGGCATCAGTTTTCTTTTTTATGTAAGTTTTATATCATTTAGATAAGTGATTTTAAACTACAAAATAGATGCATCATTTCTTTAACTGATATAAATTTATATAATAACATCGGTTTTGCTAAAGTGATACAAACTAATAAAAATACATCACTTAGCTGAACTTATGTCAAATAATTTAATTAAAACATCACTTTTTTGCGATTGATGCAAAATTTTACATATTTGTATCATTCTCAAATAAGTAATTTAAAATAGAATCATTTAATTTTGTGATACACTCTAAGTGATTTAATTCACCTTTTTTTTGTAGTGACTTGACCAAGAAGGACAACAAGAACGCATGGAAACAAAAACATATTTGAAATATAATATGATAGGTCATATTTGCTTCTTTGTGAAAAGCAAACAAAATAAAATATCTTAACATTTACACCAAAAAAAAATCAAAACAAATCAGGTAGAAAACAGTCAAATTCATAAAGGAAACAGGGTGGTCAAAATTGTGTGGTTAGAAGATAAGAAAGGGGGACTCGCATGTTTACACGATGAAACACTAACGTATGAGGTCAATGATTGTTTTTTTTCACAATACCCATAAACTTCAAAAGGAATGTTTTAAACTTGGAGTTTTCTGCTTATATTTATCGAGTTGAATACAAATATAACTTTAATGATAGAAAATAGTGCGAAAGCTATAAAGATTTCTATAAAATATACTTTTTGGTCGAGAGGTTGAGTATAGAGGGGACACCACCTGCCTCAAAACCATCACGCTCCATGGACAAACTTTCTCCACCTTTCTTCTTCTTCTTCTATTAGTTTTCTTCAGTGATATTTTATTAAAAGGGAGAGTGATGAGAAGAGTCGGTCCTTTTTGTCTCATAGAGCCAATGGCCCATCAATTTTCATTCCTTTTGCCAGTCCCCTTTTCTCACGCTTCCCCTTCCTTTAATCCCACATTCTCATCCTTCTTCATACTCCAAATATTCACCATTTTAACGTATAAAATCACCTCCATCAATAGCACGAAGTGGAATTCTCAAAAAGTGATTAGTTGTTAATTAAACCAAAAATGATTGATGAGGTTCTAATACCCGTCCAATAAAGTTTCAGAAGCTCTTTTTGAGATTTTATCGGATGAGTATTAGAAAGACATCAATTACTTTTGATTTAATTAACAACAAATCACTTTTTTAGAATTTTCATATCATCGATGGAGGTGTTCTTTTTTTGTCAATCGATGGAGGTGTTCTAAGAGGACTTTTGGACCATTTTATTAAATTTAATATATGTGGCCACAATAAACAACCGTAATGAAGTTACAGTGAAAACATTCGAATGGTCACTCCTATATTGAAACAATTTCTATATGTTTCTTGTTTCTCAGTTAAAAATACCTTTTGTTCTAAGAATCTTTACTCCATAATCGATCATGCTGATGCTTCCCAGTGACTGTATGTATTTAACTATATATACGATCAATAATAAATACATAAGAATATCAGACCCTGCTTAGATTCTTCGGTCTGAAAAATGTGGTCAGATGTAACATTTAGAAAGACACGAACAAAGAATAGGGAGGAGAGATTGGATTCACTTGGGACAAAGGTGACATAAGGGTCGCTTTGAAACTCATGGCACACAAAGATAGATCTCTACTCACCATATACTTATACAGACAGTCTTTTAGCATGTACAAATAGAGCACTCAACATGGTCCGAATTTAAAAATAATTTTTTTAACAAATGTATCAATTAAGGTCTTAAATTTATAAAATTTAGATATATTTCTAAATTTCAGGCTTATATTATTAGAAAAACGTTAGACACAGAGATAGAGTTATTAAACTTTGAAACCACATTATTACTTTTTAAAATATACCATTAATTTTTTTTTTCAAACAGGACCCAAAAATACTTTGACATAACACTGGAACATATATATACGTAATCTAAAATATGAAAGTTTTGTTTCTTTTGGACTTTTTTTTCTCTTTTGAACTTCACCGATCACATCTTGTACTTTAGTCTACATTGACAAATATTCTCGCAATCTTAAAACCCGAATAGTCCTCACACCAACAGCTCAAACATAATAAGAAAATAGCATGAAAACATAACTAATTGATAACTTGAAAAAGAAAAGAAAGAGAATACACTCCTACATCTTATAGCTAAACAATAAAACGTTATAAAGTAGGAACACTAAAAAAGGTTTTGGTAATCATAACCAAGTTAATTATGATCATACGCTATATGTAAATCATCAATTAGAAGCTTTTTAGTGTACTCTCATCATCTCACACCATTATCACGTGTTCCAGTGCACGGCGTCGTTTTGACCGCTCTCCGCCACTTCCAGAACTACATTCCATCAACAACTTGCTTGATCGCTCGAGCAGGGACTTGAGAGCGTTCTGCAAGAAATGCACAGACTGTACACCGTGCATCTCTTTGTCTGCAGCCACAACAAGAACATTTCTTGTCCGACCACCAAGAGTTACCATCTCAGCTCGAAGAGTCTTCATGTGAAGAGAATTAAGTATCTCCATGAGATCAGGCAACAGATCTGATCTATCGTCACAACATAGAGATGCTTTGAAAATTATATGACCGTCGTTTGAATAGTCTCCATAGTGTAGAACACTAATCTCGTCGGTCTCCGAGGGTAAAAGAGTTTGGTCGGAGTCGGAGATCTCTAGGGTTTGTTGTTTAAGTTCTTTGACTCGATGGACCACTTTGGCCAGCAGTGTGGCTTTATCGGTCTGAAATTAAAACATGAAATTACAAATGAAAAGTATGGATCTTTAGAAAACCCATTTTTTGGATAAAGAACTTGAATTTGATGTTCGTATAATATCAACTGAAGAAAGCATGATAACTTTCCAAAAATTATATACTATCCCAACGAGATTCACAAAAAGGCGATGAAGCTTTTGGTATTTTTCTTCATCTTCTCACTACTTGCAAGTTTTAAATATTAAAAATCACTATACATACATTCCAAAATCGATGAACATGATCTTTATCTTTGTAGAATTATATATATGGGAACTATGGATCATCTTAAGAATTATAATTAGGCAAAAAGACTCAAATGAAACCAAAAGAATATTATAACAAAATATCATGAAAATATAGTAGTACTCATGAGCTAACACCAAATCGAATGGAACATAAGAAACATCAGAAGATGCAAAAACCCTAATACCTATTTAAAGATTTTCTCTTATAATTTATAAGATAAACACACGTATGTATCTACTATGTACATATGTATGGGGAGATATATTCACACCAAATAAAAAGTATTAACATGTACTTACAATTTATATTACCTTGGAATTACAAGAGAGTACGTTACATAGTTTGGTGAGATGAGAATTTATTCTCTCTCTTCTTCTTCGCTCAGCTTCTTTGTGATTCCTCAAAGCAGCAATAGCTCTGTCTTGAGCAAGCGTTTCTCCGATGCCAGAGATCGCTAGTGGGTAATAAGATGACGTCGACGAAGACTTGTAGTTCTCGGAAACGCAAAATCCTCCCCCGGAGATTTGGTTTCCGGTTAGGAACGAATACAACATCTGATCTGAGCTCTCTGGTTGCATTTTTAATTTATTTAGCGCCGCCTTCTTCTGCTTTTAGTGGGTTTGTGGAGCTTTCGGTGAGTTATGTCCTAAAAGATTGATTATATATATGTAAATGAGAGAGTAGATAGTGTAGATTTAATATTTATTATATTAGAGATTAATCTTTAATTAGTGTTGTAAAAAATAAAACAAAAAACTTATTAATAAAATTAAAATACATATTGGTGGGGAAAAAGTTCCTATAGAGTTTGGAATTTTTGGGAAGGGTCCTTAATTAGGTCATTCTAATTAAATAGTCTATGATATCAGATGTTTGTCTTCGTAATATTTAATAATGATGTATTACCACAAGTTTGTTTTCTATCCAGGGCTAGTTTGATCATTTTAAGTGATAGCAAAACTAATCCTAAGTAAATGTGTGTTAGTTTTGCATGTATTGTACACCTTATGTGATATTACTGCACAACGTATAATCATATATTACATATTTGTTAAATATCATGTTTTTATTTGGTAAATGAGTTCGGAAACGTTTGATAATTTTACCACCATGACCATATTAATAATCTATATAGATTCTCTCGCGCTTAAATTATATGCATATATCATATATGATTCTTTTGATACTAGTGATATGATACTTTGAGATATCATGATAGTATATTAATGGTACGTTAGGCTTTGGAAATGTGATAACTAGATAAGTGAACAACTGAACATAGAACGATGGTATATTGGTATGTAATCACTAATCACAAAAATAAGCTATTCCATAAATAATGGGCCTAACTAATATTAAAATAGAGGCCTTTTATTAACTCTTGGTGGCTATGCTCTTCTCTCTTTCAAGTTCCTCCTCTGAGCCAACAAGAATGAAACCCCAAACTCTAGCCGCAGGCCGCAGCCCATAAGCTTCTTCTTGATTTTATGTGTGGTGAGAGTTTATAAGAGAACCATGAAGCAGAGTGATACTAGAGACCTGAACAGACACTGCATCTGCTCTGATTAGGAATCAGAGTTACAAGATCTATTCTACATATTTCCAGGATAGTTTGGTTATTCATTTTAAATACACAAAACTTCTATGAAGACAAAGAGCCACTAGGTAAATCAATCATCCAGACAGAAACTAACAACGTAAAAGAGATATAACATTCCTGTCTCTTGTAATCACCAAAAAAAAAAGCCATGAATATTACATAATAAAAAGAGGGGAAGTAACAAGTAGGTTGTGGCCTCACTTGGCCATCATAACCTTGACGAACTCTTCATAGTTAATCTGACCATCACCATCAACATCAGCCTCCTTAATCATCTCATCAACTTCCTCATCAGTTAGCTTCTCGCCTAGATTCGTCATCACATGTCTCAACTCAGCAGCAGAGATGAAACCGTTTTGGTCTTTATCAAAGACTCTGAACGCTTCCTTGAGTTCCTCCTCAGAGTCCGTGTCCTTCATTTTCCTAGCCATAAGGTTCAAGAACTCAGGAAAATCGATGGTTCCGTTACCATCTGCATCAACTTCGTTGATCATGTCCTGAAGCTCAGCTTCTGTTGGGTTTTGACCTAGGGAACGCATCACGGTGCCAAGCTCCTTCGTGGTAATGCAACCTACACAATAAATAAAAATCCACATGGATCTTCTTTACATCTTGGACAAGGAATCAAGAAGTATACGATCAAGAATAGGGATGAAGATACGTACCATCACCATCCTTGTCGAATAAGCTGAAGGCTTCCTTGAACTCGGAGATCTGATCGTCGGTGAGCTGATCCGCCATAGCTTTGTTTTCTTTACGTGAAATATGCTAAAACTGTGTTTTTTTTTTTGGAAAGAGTTTGTGGAGAAAATATGAGAGGGCGATAATAAACCGTTCTTCTCGGCGCCTTTTATTTACCAGAATTATTTTTGAAATGACGTTTAAGCCCTTAGTTTTGGCCTTTAATTACGTTTAATGCCATCAATTTGAGATTTTTAATTTAATGACGAGAGAACCAGAGGAGATGGATCACACGTTTACGCGGTTTCTACGCGGAGCGTTGACTGCCATGTCAGCATTTCCAATGAGTGGGTCTCCCTGTTTGATTTTCCTTGGTTGGTTGGTCGCTGTTAATATTTCTCTCATATTATTATTTAATGCTATTTTTTCTTGTTTAAAAGATTAATTTATTTTTATAGTGGAACAGAACTATGGATGTTTCTTCCAATGTGTTGTACAAGTGGAGCAACATCTGTCAAAATTTTAAAGATTCTGTATTATGAATATGACAGACATTCTTCTGATATAATAAGAGGAGCTTTCACCCACTTCTTTATTCATTTCAAGGCTGAGCCATGACAAGTGGAGTGATAGTGGTGGCAACTGGCAAGCTATCCTTTGAAACGGTGGCGTTCTTTATTTATTTTTTATTTTCATTTTTTTTTGACTAAAAACTTTCAAATTAAATATAAACGAACCATTACAAGATAAGGCGAAGGTCTTATAGCTGGATAAAGTTTGCATGAAAGTGGTTGAATCTCCTCCTATGAAAACATAGAGAAAGAGACTAGAGTAACCAACAATACATGAAAGACAAAAGCTAGTGATAGGATCCATGGCCGCGACGACCACGTTTTCCTCGTCCTCTAACTGTCTTTCAATCCATGTCTTGGTATTTGGTTGGGAGTTTTATTTCTCTTCCACCTCTTGTCAAGCTGAGTGAGCTAGAAGACTCTGTCACAACTTCATCCACATCTCCTAACAATGTGAAACGAGAGGGGCTCTCAAAAGCACAAGCGTTAGATGATGTGGTTATGGGATCAACAACTAAAGTTTTCCGAGCCTCAGTGTTGATAATGCTTGATGGAGAAGACTCCATGATAAGTGTAGTAATGGGAGTAGACTGTTGATCTACTAATGTAGATAAAGTGTTGACGGGGCCAAGTGTAGCAGCAAGATTCTTCTGCTGAATGGGTAAGGAAGAAGGTGCAGAAGCTATCAATGTGTTTCCCGCAGCAAGGTGGTCCACAGTAGTATCTGAAGGAACAGAAGTAGGTGGCGATGCGTGAATGGTTTCAAGTGTGGAATGGAGACCTTCTATCTCTTTAATAGAAGTCTGAGCTGGTGAACTAGCATTTTCCTTTTGTTGTAGGACTATATCAATATCCACTACAGGGACCTCGGAATGGTTATCTTTTGGAGCTGACGAGCAAGGTTCTCCTGCTGAATGGTTATCTTCTGGAACCTGGACGGTCGGAGATGGTAGAAGACACCTCTTCGCCTTGTGTCCGAGGTTTCCACACCTCTCACACATAGATGGAATCCATGTGTATTCCACATTAACAAAGAAAATATTACCTTATTTATCATCCAGTGCAATAAGTTTCGGGAAGTCTCTATCCAGCTCCATCTCCACTAGAACTTTTGCTTCGCCCATACTAGTAGGATCAAGTCGAGGTTTATGCGTAAGGATAGGTTCTCCAAGTCCTGAGGCAACATGACTTATTCCTAGTCTTGAATAGCAACAGTCTGGTATATTCTTCAAATTGGCCCATACCGGAAGCGTGGAGACTTCAGGGATCTTAAAGGATCCTTCGGGAACCCATGGCAATACAAATAGCAAGCAATCATCAATATGCCACACCCCTCTCTGAATAACCCAATGACGAGTAGGTTGATGCGGAATATGAAACAAGAAGGAAGAATCACCAAGCTTCTTACAACTGATCTTACAACTTCTTCCCCATATTCTATTGACCACAGCATGCACAAGACCCCCCGGTGGTAAAGAACACTTATGGAACTTTCCAATGATGTACTCATCCTTATTTTCAGGACCTAGCTTAAGCACTTTTTAAGGAATAGATACCTCAGGTGTGCCATCAAGACGGTAGGTAGGAGTGGCTGCACGGTAAAGGTTCCTCGACTGAGCATTTAATCTCGCAGCCTACGGAAAGCGGAGACTCCCATCGGCTTTTAGTTCTGGAGGAGGAAGCTTCTCGATCGGAGGCTGGACAGCTCGAGTAGGGAACTTACTCTTTGGTTTCTTATTTAAAATCTCGTCATTTAAGGACGGCCAGAGAGCGGCTAACTGATTCCCAACTATCGCCGGATCGTAATCATGAGGAGTACATGGTTCGGAAGGCGTGGCCGGAGGTTTGAAGACAAGAGGTTTTGCCCATGAACCTAAAGAATGGACAAACTTTTCAGAAGCTTGAGTTCTGATATCCAAAGAAATTGTTGCCGGGTTGTCATTCTCAGGAGCTGATATCTGAAGCTGATTTGAAGGAGAAAGAACCATTTGCGATGTATTGTTGACCATGGGAGTGGATGTGTTCTGAAACTCAAGTGACGATGTTCTCTGCAACTGAGCCGTCGGAGCAACCGAGTTTGGTTGATTGACGTCGTTAAGTGAATCTGAAGGAGGAGCGTCACTAACTTGAGTAATTCCAGCTTCTGATGTCAATGGAGGACTCACGGATTCAGGTTGAGTTGTTTTGTTGGTCATCTTTATCGGAGCCGACGAAGTCCGCAACAACAACGACGATGAAGACAGAGACAGAGAGGTACCGTTTGTTAAGTCCATCAGAGCCGGTGAGGTAGCCGACGACAGAGCCAACATCGAAGGGAGAGTCAGGGAGGTTGGTGACGAAGACGGAGAGGTTATTGATGAACCCGGAGCTGCGTCAATCTCCGACGCCATGAAGATATCCGGAGAGAGGATGATGGAGAGGAGGAGGAAGGTTACCGGAGTGGCCTATTTGCGACGACTCACGCCGGAGAACGTGGAGATTGAGTCGTGAAGCTTGCTTAGGGTTTTCGCTTTTCTTGTCGCCGTTTAGGGGCGCGTGTCTTGCAATTTAGGGGCGCGTTCAAGGTGGTTACTGGCGTTCTTTATTTGAAAGGTGTCTTCGCTAGCAAGGTTTCATTTTCCATAGTCATGGCTCCTACCACAATTTCAACAATCTATTTTTACTTTCTTCACTGATCATATCTTCCGACTTATAACATGTTCATAAACTTTTCCCAAGGCTAGTATGCTACCCCCAGTTACCAATAATCGGCACAGGAACACTTCCCGTCAGAGAAATGGTGAAACCTACTACCATCTCTTAACGTGATCTCTCGGTTCTTGATTATTCCAAATGGGTTTACCTTCAGGTACTATAATGAGTGCATATGCAACCGCTAGCTTTACGCTATGCTGCACCAAGTCTGATTCTTTCTCCTCATCATCCATCTCTTGCAACAGTGAAGTTGTTTCAGGCTTGTATCCCTTCAACTTCATCATCTCCATAGTCAGGTCCTTCAGGTATGAATAGATCTCTTTTGATTTAAATTGGGAACAATCTTGACCTCGTACGTTATATAGATATCTCTTTTCAACCATCATCTCGAACAACTCAAGCCCTTGTCTTTTAAACCAGAATGGCCTGAATCATAACAAGAACTGAACACAGTTACAAACCGTCCGGCCTATAACAAGAGATTTTCATCGTCTTATCTTGTTTAAGCACTCTTTCAAGTCATCTGTTTTGAGCGATCTAGGAGATGAGTGTATTCCACGCAACCAACAAACTACGAACATGCATTGACCTTATGACATTTTCACATTTCTCATATACATATGAGCCACCGAACTGTTAACCACTGAGTTTAACTCAATGATCGTATAGGCGTATAGCCATGAATCTGCTGCCCTATGAATACCGACCGTAACACAGCACATCCACTAAAAACACTATCAAGTGTGTAAAACCCTGATATGTGCATTTCTCTATACAAAACATAAAACAACGAACCATTATTTCATTCGTTTTCTGTAAGGTAGCGTTGTCGGATTCTTACTTGAACAAGTGGGCTTACTCAAAAGTTTGAACAGCTGCAAATGTAATTTAAGACATTGTTTTGAGTTGATAAAAGTCTTAACAGAATATACAAAGAACAAAGATGTGTCTCTCTAATCTGAACCAACACAAAGAAGAACAAGAAAGTCTTTTAAGATAAAAAAGAAGCAGAGCTTGTTCGCAGGAGATTCCACTTAGATTCCGGTGGTGGTTCACTTGTCACGATCTTCTCCACCTTCTGCCATTAACTCAAACATTCAGAACAAAGAAACCATTGAATAAAAAGAAATGATATTTTTTCAACCTTTAGCTCTCACCATGAGGATTGGCGCTGCTCCCACATGTTTTCTGCTTCCTCCTCTTTTTTTCTTATATACGACTCTTCTATTATAGATCCAAAACACACAATTCTTATCAAACTTTACATTACACATTCAATGTAACACATATTAAGAGAAGAAATATATAGTCTACTCCTTTTTGTGAACTCATATGATTACCAGTAAATTTTGTGTGTGGGGGTTTGATTCTGTCACAAAGAGAAGAAGAACAACACATACTCTTTTATGTAGCTACATGGATCTCTTAAGAATCAATTGTTAAATAAGCTTTCACTAGCTAAATACAATTTTAACAAAATGGCAACTGGAGAGAGAAACAATGCACTAATTATCATGCTTTTAACTTAACATAAGTGAATAGACATAAATAGCACTTCATTCAACATACAAATAAACAATGCATCAATCCAAAGCCTATAAGCATTTGTGTGTGTAAATAAAGAAACAGTTCTAATGCATCACAAACTGGAAATACATTCCATAGCTGCTATGATGGAGCCTACACATTAATAATCTGCACATTCCTACCGCCTACTAATTTCACAGATTCATAATGTATGCTTTTAGAGCAAAGAAAATTCCAAGGACTCACAAATAGACGTCACTTTGAAAAACAAGTCCAAAACTTGAAAGATTCTCGGCACAAATGATTCAAACTTATAGCAGAGAGCCAAACCAAGTTGACGTTTTTAATTGTTCATGCAGATAATTACTGAAGCTAAACAAGAAAACAATGTTTGCTTAAGCATCTAGTTATAAAACTATAGAAGGATATAGAATATCATAGACATTATTAGCAAATACTGTATATTTATTATATAAGATATTACATATATTTGTATCTATATAGATTAGGAAATATCACTAGTATGTATGTAGTCCTAACTATTATTCTTATGAGAGTCAATATACAATTCTTCCAATCTTCTACTCTCATCATTCTCTACAAAACCCACTAATTGATAGCTTCACAATTTTTTTGTCCGTAAAATAGCAACATTGATAATTCTGGTCAGCGAATTAGGACTGGTAAAATTTAATTTTTTTGCATTAAGTGATTAATTGTTCAATATGCAGTCAAGGTCACATGCAAGAGGAGTAATGATTAAGCAACAATAACATGTGGAAATCAAGATATTATGAAATTCATTTTCATTTGCAGAGTAGCAAAGTATGCTCAAAATACTAATAAATATGACTCATGAGCGAGGAAAAAATAGTAAGATAACTCAAAAATTGTACATAATAGTTTGTGTTGATCACTAACAAGATCCTCTTCGTCTACTTCTACAGGTAAGATCTTTATCTACATGTATATTTATGTAAGTTGCGATTGTTAGGCTTTATTTTATTGGATTCATTGACTTTGATTTTATATTCCTTATCAAATATCATTTGATTTTATCCGGGAAGTTCTTTTGACTGCCACCTCAGGAACTTCCTATAATTACCCCCACCACCAGAAAATACGGTCTTAATCTCAAAGAAACTTGATTCTTTCTACAAGCCAAACATCATGGCTATGCACTCCTCATCCGCAGCTGAGTATGTTGAATATGATCACTACTTGATCAAGAAGTGGGAATACAGTGGATTTGACAAAAATGACAACATCTATGTGGTAAAGAGTAATCAAAGTTTCATTATTTTCTCTCTTTATTTGCTTCAACTTTTTCATATTTTGGATTTAGTTTTATCATTGCAGAATACCAAACCCAAATCTAGGGTTGCTCGCTCAGCAAAGAGGTTCTATGGCTTCAGACTTTCAACACAGGGCAAATTCTTCCTATCTCTTCCTAAGACAAAACCTGACATGTCCAAGATGGTCTACTAGACTGGTGATGACTTGGATTCCTATGATCTGATGTTGATCAACAAGTGGAGTGTTTCTGGTTTTGATGGAAGTGTTGAAGCATATGGGGAACTATTTAGTCAATATCATTCTATACTTTCATCCCTAGTTACTTATCTAATCTCTGACATTGTTGGTTCTCTCTATTACAGAACATGCGTGGGTATGGCTCTCAGGTGTTCATGGCTTTCAAAATAACAACAAGTCTTGAGCCCTTGCAATGAAGTGTTGTCAAATCGTCTTGTTGACAAACACTATTTGATGGTTTACTGTTTTTCTGCTTGACTTTATGGGAATGTTGCTCTTATTTTCGTATTATACATTTATTGGCAACTTGTTTTGACTTTTTGAACATGCTTTGGTACCAACGAGATTTCCCATGTTCTCGGCTCCTTGCATGAAGAGATTTTATATGAGAATCTATTGATGTTTCAGATCATTATGGTTAAATGAATGAAACAAAGTTTGTAGTGTCTTTCCTTGTATGCTCTGTCTTTCAAATGCGTCATTTGTATGATCAGGAGGCTTAAGGGACACCTGAGGTGATGCTTGTTGTTGTTGTTGTTTTAGAGTGTGGTCTAAATGACGTAAGCTGGTGAATGATTGTAATATGAGGCTTAGGGAACATTTGAGGTGATGCTAGTTTCTGGCTAGAGCGTTTGCTTTTCAGGTTTCAGATTATCATGGTTGAATGAAACCTTTGCTCTGTTCAAACAAATGTTTGATCAAAGGCGTCAGTTGATAGGTCTCACAAGAGGCTTAGAGAACACTTGATGTGGCGAGAGAAGCATTCCAGAAAGAGTGACTTTGTTTTATGCTCCTATTCTTTTTCATAATCAGAATCCTTGTTTCCTAGTAAGGTTACGGTTTCACTTCTCTCATCTTATTAACTTAGCTAATAGGTTCATTTGTACAAATACATAAATTGTCTATCAAACTCTTTACATTTAAAATATAGTAAACCTTATACACAAATACTAATTTTCCTAATAACTACATGGAAATATATTGTACATTCTATTTTTTTTAACGCTGGGTTTGTATATCAAAATAAAAGAATTACAAAATGGTGAAGGATATCCTCCACACACAGAGAGATCCGACAAAGAACCAATTCTGTAAAAATAATTGAAAAACCATAACGAGTGAGGGCTGAACAGTAGGCATCAGTAGATACGATATGATAGCCTCAAAATAAAGAGCAAGAAAACAGAGACTGCTCCCAACCAAGAGCAAGCGAAGCGTAGAAACATAGCACTGATAAACATGAGTTTGAGACTGTTTACTTTTTGAGCTCAAAACCATCATGTAAACCTGAGAAGACTTGCATTGACGGTCATAACTGAAGCTGAACTATTTAAACAAGAGACTCTGAACTAAACTAAAAAGTAGGATAATGAAGGAATCAACTCGTTTGAAACACATTTCTTTAGTTAAAGCCGCTAGTAAAATCTATGGGAGCTGGGAGGTCAATTAAAACGCCCCAAAAAATTCAAGAAATGAAATGGACAACGGATAAAAAGAAGAAAGGATGTCTCAGGAAGATTACCGTCTCACTATCACTCAGTCACATTTATTCTAATGCAAATAAATAATTCAAACAAAAATACATTGTAAAAGAGCTAGTGCTCAAGTTTCCAAGTAGATGACCCTCTCACTCTCACTCATCAACCTCAAGTCATAGTAGCATTCTTTGTCAAACCAACGGTTTGGTACTCCTTTAATTTCAACTTTCCTCAAGTCATTGCTTTGCAAATCATAACGCAAAATGTAGAATCCAGAATGCATCTCCACCGGTGCCAAGATAACTTTTCCGTCTTGAGTTGTGCCTTTTAAAATAAACTCAGTGTCCTGGACTAAATGCCTCTGACAAGGCTGCAAAACCAGACTCCTCTTCGACCATTCCTTTTTTTCAGCATCTTCCAATACCCATAATATCACCATACCCCCAATTTTTAGCTTGCTATGTTCGAAAATAGCTATTTTCCCACCATAATCTATAAGTTCTGCCTTCATAGCAAGTGCAGGAATGGATATATTAGCCCTGACATCCTCAGGTAATATGATGGTAGTTAACTCTTCAGACCTAACGTCAAAACTCACAATCGCGCAAGTGTACATATCATGCCACGCCAGATAATGTACTACTGATCCACTGATAGACTGTCCTCGTGGGAAAGGGGTATGAGGACGATAATTCTCATGCGGAACAACCTTTTTCCAGGAACCTCCAGCTTCTAGAACAAACACCCAGTGCTCTGATTTCAGATTAGACAAACTGTACGAATACATAACACTGGTGCATAATAGTTTGTTTTGATCATTAACTGAATCATATCCGATATAGTACCGGTTAATATACCTCGTTTGACCTTGATCGGCTATGAAGTCAGATTTTATCTTGGGTAAGGTCAAAAGCTGTCCGGTGCTGGGGTTGTATATACAAGCTTTTTCCCCCATTGAGAAACACATCAAGCCGTGGAGATCAGTCAAGTAGTAGCCTCCCATCCCTGGGATCCTCAAATCTTGGTCGACCACAAAACTAGTGTTGTCTGGAGACGTTGATGACATGGACAGCAGTTCACTTTGACCGCGTTCACCAACCAAACACATGTATAGATGTGGTTGTTGTTTTCCTTGTGTGATCGTAAAAAACGTTCGCAAAAATATCGAGAAGAGATGAGGGATGACCACTGCTTTGAGACGCACTTGAACCTCGCCAAGTACTTTGGTGGCAGTCTGATAAGAATTTCGACCAAGAGATCTAGAGGGATCTCGGAAATTAGACCCAAAAAAGAGTCCATTATCAACAAGTTACAAGAGCGATTTGATCTTCTTTTCTTCAGCTTAAACAATCTTGATGAGTTGTCTACTTCTGCATCCATTTTCAATGAAAACAGCAGCTAAGAACAAATCAATTGGAAGCTCTATGATCCAAGAGCAAAAACCTAATCTGTATGTATCGTATCTATGCAAAGGTGGGCTTTTTAATTTTAAGTAAAAATACTATTTTATGTCTAAAATACAACTAAACTAAGACCCGAAAAATTGTGCGGGATGAATGTTATGTATAAAAATAAATTTTATTTATTATTATTATTTATTTGTATGCATTTATGTATTATGTATATAATTAAATTAGAGTAAGGACATAAATCAAAACATTACATTTTGTTTATTTACAATATTTTTTTGGTAAATAAATCAAAACAATCATATTCATACGATTTATGAACATTTGTATGTTATTATTACCAAAAAACGTAAACCATTGATTACAAAATTTTAGTGTAAGACATTTAATATTTTTAGTAATTTATAGTCGTTTTAAAAATTCAAAATATAACATATAAATTTTTTTTATTATTATATGCTAAGGTGGCTGTTTAATGTATTTTAATAATATAAAATTAAACAAAAAAAAATCTAAGATACAAAAATTATTATCAAATATTTATTATTCATAATCATTAATTGTCATATATACGTTAATCATATTAGGCGATTCCGTAGCTTTTATATAAAGAAAGTGCGAGAGTATTCTTTTGTACACTATTTATCAATTTAATAGTTAGTTTAATAAAAATTATAATATAAATTAAGATGAACCGACCTATTTCTCTAAGAATTTTGAATTTCATTCTCATGGTGACATAGATATTTGATAATTTTAATGGTTTTTATTAAGTTCAATAACTATGAGATCTATACCGATCTTGACCGATTCATAATCGAACTAGTTATTAGATCTAACCCGATTACATAACCGGTTCATCGTCGAACCTTCTCGACCAACAAGTCGGTCCAGTTTTAAAACGCTGTTATAACTAAAACTCAAATCTTCTCTGAGCTGTTTGATTGATAAAGCTCATTTTAAACTCTACAGGCCATAGCCCTTAGGCCCATCAGCATAAGAAACTAATTCCAAAATTAAATTGCTTCTCTTTTGTGTTCTTTGATTGATATCAGTCTGTTGTTTATTAATATTTGGTTAACAAAATGGCTTTTTTTTGTCATCTCGTTTTATTAAAACGACCAAATGGTCAACAAAGTACAAAGAGGCCTAACAAGACAATGCCATAAAGCCCAACCATAAAAGTCCAAATGATGAAGGATGCATCTCCACATGACAGCACATAGTCACGCGTTTTGCCGTAAGCAAAAGAGAACTAGATGGCTCAGAAGCAGAGACGCCGTCGACTTCACCGGCTCGGAGATTACCGTCGGATGTCTAATCGAGCACTCCACCGGAACACACCAGAACAGGAAGCTCGAGATTAGAACAAACGTCAACAGCAATAGATTTTTAAACGCTCAAGAGAACAAAACTAAAAAACGAGAAAATTAAAACCGGAAAAACCAGATCTGAACATAAACCAACATCAGAGATGAGCGATAAAAGTTAAAAGAGGAGCCGGCCATAAACGGTGCTGTGAAAGCCATCGAATGCCGGAGACAGAGCCAGCCAAGCGACGCCGAAGGAGCTATCGTTTGCCGGAAAAGAAGTCAGCCAAGTCGTCGCTGAAGAAGCCGCCGCTTGCCAGAGTCAATGCCCGATCACCGGGAGTCAGAGCCGGAGAAAAAAACGGCGAAACCTTGAACCTCTCTCATCATCACCTCCGTGAAAGGTTTTTAGAGTGAGAACGGAGGGAGGAGAGAGGATTGCCCACAAAATCAGCCTTTCTGCAATCTATCACTGTGAAAAGCAAACCGAAAGAGTTTTCACTAAATTGTATTGTGAATTGCTTTTAGGTTTTATATTCACATTGCGGAAGCTATATATATTGCTCAAATTTAATCAAAAGTAACTTCGATTACAAATTTAATGAAAAGTAACTTCGATTAATAATTGTACGAAAAATGCATCAAAACAACAACAACAACCATCTTAAGTTACACAAAAAAATTTGGACAATATTTGAAAATTTTGAAGTTTCCGGATCAAACTTGCCTGACTACTAGTGTTGTTGTAATATTTAAATTTGTGTAATAGTTATGTCTTCATGTATTTTCTTTTTAAAACTTTTGTTAAGTTTCTTCTGTATACTATTGTAGTCTAAATCTAGTTTAAAATATTTAAAATATTATGTAAAGTTTTATTTAATTTTATGTGTAAAATTTACAATATGTAAACAAAATTTAAAATAATTATGAGATATAACTTTTTTAAAAGTGAATATTAAAACAATAAACGAGAAAATATTTATGAATCATAAAGGTGATGTGTGATTGTAGGGAGCAAAATGCAAATAAAATATGAAACTTCAAATTTGAAGTTTTGAGTAGTGAAACTTCAAATATAGAGTTTCATTTTTCAGAACTTCAAATTTGAAGTTTTGAAGTTCTTTTTTGAAGAACAAAAAACTTCATATTTGAAGTTATAGAGTGTTTTTTGAAGATGTTCTAAGATGATAATTAAAAAAAAAAGTTCCAAGTAACGTAAGATAAATAATTAGTCCTGCTATACATAACATTAATTAAAACTGCAATGTTGTTTTAATGAGAAGAAATAAAAGAAAGAAGAGAAACGGTAATAATAGTTAGGCCTGGGACGGATCGGGTATCCGAGCAATTTTAAGGTATCTGGATCCGGATCCTTATCCGGCGGATCCATAATTTTACTATCCTTATCCGGATCCAGGGTTCTCGGATATCCGAATGTCGGATATCCTTCTAAAAATTGTAATATCTGGCGGATATCCGGATCCGGATTTGGATCCTTAAAATAAATAAATAATAATATTAATATATATAAAATATTAACAATAATTTAAAAATAAAAAAATATATAATTTTTTTAATTTTTTATGCATAATGTTACAAAATTTACATAAAATTTATATATACTATTATAAAAATAAAAACATATTAAATAAATTTAATTTTTATATATAAATATTACTATTTTTGAAATAATTATTAATAAAACTTATATTTTACTATCCGGATCCGGATTCGGTCCTTCCAGATATAAAAGTAGCACACGTATTGGAAAATTGAAATAATGGCTTCGACTGGTGACACGTAGTATTAGAGTTGATTTACAATAAAATGTACGATTTGATGTAACTTGCAGTAAAAACTATGTGGTAGAAACTGTAAATTTATGTGGTGAGTTCGCAGTAAAAATGTGAGTTATTATTTTATCAATATTATTTGATTGGTAACATTTTTGATGTATAAGTCGCAGTATATATTATTTTAAAATATAAATAATATTTTAATAAGAAAATTTGAAAAAACAAAATAAATAAATCAAAATTAACTAAGGATGTTGAAATTTTGTGTACATGAATTTTTAATTACCAAACAATATTAAAAAATAAAAATTAAAAGAAAAATTTAATTGACTATTTAATTGGAACTTATACAAATATTTTATTTACATAACTTTTTAATCACCAAAGAAAATTAACAACTAAAATTATAGATTTTTTAACTAATTAAAATGAAAATGTGATTTTAGAAAAGCTTTTTTGGTAAATTAGAGAAAAACTTTGGCTAACTAGTATAGAACCATAATAAATTGTCAAGTATATTGTATTAAATAATATAAACTAAACGTAAAGGCTACGTGTTATGTATTGTAATTTTTTTAAATTGTTAATATTCAAAAGGTAGTGGCCAGTGGGTAGTTAATTGACAAACTCAAACTTTTCTTTAACTCAAATCTTAATACATGAGCTTTTTGTTGATGTAGATTTTTGATTTGAGTTATCATTTTTACAAAGGTTATAACTCAAAATTGTAACTCAATTATAATCAACTATAACTCAAACACAACTTCAAAATCTTAAAACTAATTCATGATTGATAACATTTTTGATTTATATGATTAACTCAATATAAATCAAGTGTACTACATGTTACCAATAAAAGCCAATGACATGCACTTATTGGAAGTGTAATTAAAAGGAGTTGCATTGCATGATAGGAAAAAAGAAGACGCGTATTGAAAAGGGTGAATATAATTTACATGCGTATCGGAAGTGTAACAAAAAAGGTGCATGAGGGACACGTGTAAGGAGTTGGTTTATCCAGAAAGAAATACAATAATAACATCTTGTAGTAGTATAAAAGAAAGTGTCTAGACTCGCTATAATCTCCCTTGTTCACCAAGCAAAAAAGAAACATAACTCTTTTTTCTCTCTCTCTCTCTCTCGTTTCTCTTCCATCCCATCTAAATTTCTTTGTAAAACTAAAATAAAATGAAGAAAAAGAAGAGTAAAAACAAACTGGGGCGTAGCGGTGGATTCGAACACAGGTCCAGAAGCGGATGAGTGAGTTCTCAAGCCATCACCATATAAATTTCTTTGTACAATTAAAATAGAATGAAGAAAAAGAAACGGGGCAGAGTGGTGATTCGAATACTGGTCAGGAAGTTGATGGGTGAGTTCCCCAGCCATTTTGGCCAATGAAATAATTAATTTAATCGATACTTTCGCTACGCTTATTTAATCTCAGCATAAAGATCATTGGCGGTTAAAGACGCGTTTTCATCTTCATTTCCCCCTCAGGTTTTCGAAATTCGAAATTTCGCTCCAATGACTCAGAGAGGTAACCGTAACAACAAGAAGAGGAAGACGGTGCAGTATCGTGGAATGCCTCCAGGTTTCACACCAGGAACTCGTAAGATCTCTCTCAACCTCACCTCTCTTCATCGAATCTAGACTAAGATTGGACTCGACGGTTCGTATTCGCATCTGTTTGATCGGAAACTCGAATCTCAGGTTGCTGAGGAAGATTAGTTTGTAATCTGCTTTGAATCGTTATGTTATTGTTCCGATTCGTTGATATTATCGTTCCGCTTCTGATCATGATATGTTTCTGTTATGATTCCATCGCCTTCTAGCTTAGGATTCAAGTTTATTATTCGTTTTCCGTCTCAAATATTGAATCGTCTTTGGAACTTATCAAGTTTGCGAGATCGGAGCTTTATCTCTGATATATACATCGAGTCTAAGATTACTGTGAAAGATGCGTGTGTAATACGCTTCGCTTCATGATGTTATTGTTCTGATTCTTTGAATGTATCTTTCTGCTTCTGATCATGATGTTACAGTTTTGATTTCATCTAATCTTGCTTAGGATTGAAGTTTTAATGTTCGTTTTCTTACTCAAATACTGATTCGTCTTTGGATCTTATCAAGTTTGCGAGATCTGAACATTAACCTCAGATTTATCCGTCGAATCTAACATCCGCTTTCTCCTTGTTTTGATTTCAATCGAGTTCTTGACATGTACTGCGAATTTGGATGTGTTGATCTTTAATATCAGATCTATTTATAGTAATATACCTTGGCTTTCAGGTGAAGATGATGTTTGTTTTCCATCTCAAGCACTTGATCGTTTTCGTAGCTTATCAAGTTTGCTAGATCGGAACATTAACCTCTGATATAGCTATTGAATCTAACATTTGTTTTCATTCGAATTCTTATTATTGACTGCTGTTCTTGATGATATGAACTTCAATATCAGATCTTTCTTTTGAATATACCTTAGCTTCTGATGAAGATAATGTTAGTGTTATCATTTATTTATAGTATTGTTTTGCTAGCTCTGTTTTGCTTGTACCTATAAGCGACTGTTGATCTTATTTATTAGAATAGCTGGATGATCTAATGTTAAACAATTGAATAATATCTTTATTGTTGTAATTTTGTCACAGGTGATGTCCCTTTTGGTCCATTGACTGCTGATGAACATAATAATGGCAAAGCTGTGGTCGAAGATGAGGGCTCTGATGAAGCTCCTGAAGAGTTTGAATCATTCTCAGGTTGCTCAAGGAAAGGAGGACCATGCCTCAAGAGGATAAATACCTTAAAGAAACCTAATCTCATGTCTATGTCTACTTGGACAGCTGAAGAGTATGCCAAATATGATGCTTACCTCATCAAGAAATGGCAGATCAGTGGATGGTGCGATGATGACAGTTTTTATGTGGTAAACTCTCATGAAATTCTTTTTATTGACATTCTTTAACTCTGGAAAAAATCTCTTATGTTCTCTGTTTTACCATTCTTCTTTTCAGGGCGCTAGAGATTTTCACTCCCCTGCTGCAGCTGCTGCTCGTAAATTCCACAAATTTGAGCGCATCATCCATGGAAGGATAATCTCTAAACCTCCTCAGAACACTCCCTTGCCTGATCTTTCCCGCATGCATAAGTGGACACCTCATGAATATGACCTGTATGATCTGTCTCTCATGAACAAGTGGAGAATCTCTGGCTGGGATGAAAACGAAGCTACATATGCTGTAAGCTGTGTTCTCTTGTTTTCTTTTGTGTTTCAATTGTTTATCTTCCACTTCTTATTTTGTTTACATTTCTTTAATCTCTCTAGAGTACTCGAGACAGGTCAACTCGCATCTTTATGATGGCTGAAAACATGAAGAAAACAAACGTAAGTAAGATAAACTATTCTAATTCCTTTCTATATATGGTTATCATTTGCTTCAACCTTGTTCTTATTCTGTGCCCATTTGTCTTGTTCCATGTCTAAACTCACACACCTGACCAATAGAAAGAATATATTGTTGTTTTAGAAAACGCATGCAAGTTTGTATATTTTAATATATAGTTACATTTATATATTTTCTATGTACTTCTACATTATTGGTTTTTATTAAACGCACTAACCGTATCCCAAGTTTTATTTTTGTATATACTTCTTCTCCTAATGTTCTGTTTTTTCCCCTGTTAATATCCAGAGCATGCGTGATCTTCCCACCCCAGCTTCTAAGACTGCTCAAAGCCAGGGGAAAAGAAAGGAACGTAAGTGAACTCTTTCGTATCCACTCCCTTTCGAATAAAGGAAAAACTTTTCCCACATGATACTCTTTTACATCATTTGCGTTACTTCTTTCAGTACTTTTGTTGGATTTGAAAACATGATTCGAGTCAAGAAGTATTGACTTGTCTTGTTTTGCTTTTGGTTTGTTTGCCAACATTTAATAACATCTTGGACAACGTGTGTCAAAAATTATGACTCAATCTTTTTCTATTCTATTGTCCATTAGAGTTGTTATGAAACGTTTATTAATTAAGAAGTGATGCATGAATCAACTAAACCCCTAACTTGACACATGAGCTATTAATAGAATTTATTTTAATTATACTATTACTACAAGATAATCATTGTTTAACCGACTAAACCCCTAATTTTTGGTAAAACGTTTATTAATTAAGAAGTGATGCATGAATCAACTAAACCCCTAACTCGACACATGAGCTATTAAAATAATTTATTTTAATTATACTATTACTATAAGATAATCATGCTTAATCTTCTAAACCCCTAATTTTTGGTAAAACGTTAGTTACCACACTCTCATTTCATTAAAGCTGTTTCTCGCCTTCCTTTTCGAAAAGTAAGGAAATTGGGTTTCCAGGTCTATATGGGATGGGGATATTTCTTTGGGGAAAATGGTAATCACAACATTCTTCCACTTTCGAGAGATCTTCTTTGCTTGGACGAAGTCATGGGTAAACGAATCCTTAAGAAGCAGATTCAAAGGCTTTTGCTAGAGCTAAGTCGACCTTTTACGTGCGTGCCAACACCCGTTATGTTAGAGATTATGTTTTACTATCTGACCACTATACGAAATCAAAAACCACATCCCAGAAGAGCTGAAGAAGCATATCATCAAGTGTATGATGTTTTGCGTCAGTTGAAAGACTATGGTTCTTCGCGTAGCTAACAAATATAGTCATGTCGTAAGAGGAGAGATTGTATTTTTTTTTTTTTGAAATAATTTTAAATTTAATCACTTCAAAAACTTTAGTACAACCTAATGCTACCTTTGTGTAAAGAGTAACCCTATAGACTGTTTATGAAGAAGGAAATAAAAAGATTATCTACTTCCAAACCATATTTGTTTCCAGCTTTCCTTCTCAATAAAGAGATTCTATTTCGAATTTGCTTATCCAAAAAGATGAGCATGCGAGCAGGAGGAGTCTCACCCACTCTGCGGCCATTCCTTTCATACCAAATCGCGTACACTGCTGCTTGGAAGCAGTAGCGCAATAGAAAGGTTGCGAGGCTGTCTTGTAAGCCTACCACCAAAAAATCCAACAGAACAGGCCATTGGGCAGAGATTCCCGTACCTGCCAGTCCCCTGATCGTGCCTCTCCATACTTCCTCCGAAAACGGGCACTCAAAAAACAACGGTTTTGAGGAGCGATTGTATTATGATTACAACGGTTTTGATGAACATGTGAATATACCACTGAATATTTTCTTATAGTAACTATTGAATTTTTTTTCGTATGGTTACTAACTGAGTCCTAACCCATATCCCACTCACATGACAAAACTAACCTAGTAATATTTATTTGATGTTCTTTATGTGATCGATTTTATCCCTTAATTACCATTAGAAAGCTAATATTAAAAAGTTTATATACAACTGTTGTACTAAAATTTGTAAATAAACACAATCTCGAACTACTTGAAATAATGTCTTGGGTTTGGATGATCAGATCTATGAACTTTGCATTGGTGTATAGTCTGGATCGAAGCGTTTGACGTTAAAGAGGTAGTTTTATAAAATGAAAATAAAAAAATGTAAAAATGTTTCCTTTCACATTTTTGAAATTGATGGACAGAAGAAAAAAAACATATGAAAGTTTTAAGTGGCAAACTTGAATTAAAAAATTGATACCAATTAGGGTGGTATAATTTTTGTTGTTAGCTTGAATTAAAAAACGCCACAACCAAATTAATCAAGATTACATACGCTAATCTATCTAATCGAAGCTCAATGTAAAATACAGAAATTCCAAATCGAGTAGAACTGAACACTGTGAAAATAGATTAGAGATATTTAATTGAATACCATATGCTTTTCAAACTTTGTCCCTAACAAAAGTCACAAAAAGGTTTATAATCCAAAAAGAAAAGTCTGAAAAATAAATATGACAAGAAATTATCCAAAGTAAGATGGCGATCTCTAAGAACATAAATCCATGAATACCACTAAGTAAATGTTGGGACTTCGGAATTTTCCAATGGTTGAATTGATTTTTTTGATATTTGGTTTCTAACTAATAACAAAAAATGAAAACTATTAACTCAAATGGTAAGAAAATCATAAAGATGCTGAAAAACAACAAAGGTTGGAAAAGAATTTTAAATCGAAGAAATACTAACAATATAATTTAAATTTCACAAATTTTATATAAAGAATATTTCATAGCTATAACTACTAATTTAAATTTCCCTAAAAGAAAAGTGAAAAAAAATATGAACAGAAAATATCCAAAGTAAGATAGCCATGTCTACATGGACATAAAATCCCAGAGTACCACTGAGTAAATCTTGAGATTTCAGGATTTTCCAATGATTTAATTTATTTGTTGATTTTTGTTTTCTCACAAACTTGTATGTCATAAAACTTTCAAACCTTTCTATGATTATTACAAACTATTTGTGTCCAACTTTCTCATTAACAAAACATGAAAATAATTAACTCAAATGGTAAAAAAAATCATAGATAGGCTGAAAAATGACAAAGGTTAAGAACTTAAATCAAAGAAATATTAACAATTTGATTTAAATTTCACAAAATTTATATACCACATGTTTCTTAGCTAGAACTACTATTTTTTTAAAAAAATCTTTGGTTGATAAAACCCTCAATTAATTTTTATGATTTAATCCTTCAATTTATAAACATTAATGATTTGTAAGTTGAGAAGTTAAAACATTATAAATATTAGTTTAAATTTAGTTTTACGATTCAAAAACAGTTGAGAAGTTTTATTCCTAAAAATAAATATAAATTTAAATATAAATTTATTATCCAGCGCTCCAACGGAAGGGATGTTAAATCCGCTGTGGCCAGGGCTCGAAGTCGTGATGGCGGGCACCTCAGCCGAGGTTCCTTTACCACCAGACCACGAGGCCCGGTTAAGTAGCTAGTTTTGATATATATACAATTGTATTCTAAAGTCCCTCGACGAATATCGATTACAAACCAAACAATCAGTCATGGATTGAATGTTCTTGATTCTAGTTGAGCAAAGTAATAATCAAATTCAGTTACAATTTTAAGGAAAACACATAGAAAAGAAAAAAACATGCGTTTATAACAAAAAGTTATTTATTGCATTTGAGAGTGACGAGTTAAGGTTAAAATAGCCAAAAACTCTGGTAACTACGTTGATATAGATGATATCATTATAGCTTTTCTCTTTTTCTTTCAATGTTACGTTACTCTAGGAAATTCAAACTGTAACTTTTTTAAGTAAACTTGTAAACTTGGCATCTTTAACCCATTGACGGACAATGGATCTGCTTGGATCTGTGATGAAACAAACTGCGGCGGCTCAATCTGAATTAACGGCTGAAAATCTGCATTTTTGATTTATGATTTTTTTGGGTTTTTGATTTATGATTCTTCTTGTTCTAGATATAGTGATTTAATGTTGTTAAAGCGAATTCTGGGTTTTCTTTGATTTTTAAATTCTTATTGTTTAGGTTTTTTTTTTTCCGATCTAGAGTTATTTAAAGATATTTATGGGTTTTCTATGATTTAAAGTTCGGTCGTTCTACCTTTCAATGATTTTTCATATTTTTAACTTATGTCATTTTTACATCTGAATTCAATATAATTCGGTATTATTAACTCAATGGAATTCAGTATAATTAATTCAGTAGTACTAAATATTAAACGGTATAAACAATATAACTCAGTTAAACTTATCATAACTAATTCAGTAGTAGTCAATATTATTATAACTTGTAAAACTCAATATAATTATCCAAGTGATACTCATTAAAATAAAAGAAATTAAAATATTACAAAATTTTAGTAGTTTAGAGATTTTCTTGTCATTAAGAGGGTGATTGATTGTGGATGTAGATGCTTAAAAAAATCAAAATTTAGTTTAGAGTCATATGTCAACCAATCAAGTTTTTTTTTAAAAAAAAACCTATAGCAAAAAATTTCAGAAAAATTAAAAATCGCGATAGAGAGCTTTATTTCAAAAAAAAAATTTTAGTGTTTTATAAAGCTATAACAATGAAAACTACAGTTAAAAAAAAATTCTACGGATAAAATTTTACACCAAAAAATATAAAGTTACAACCCTTACTAATCATCTCCAAAATGTATATTTATAGGTTCTCAAAATTAAACCGGATTAATAGGATAAACCTGGATTAAACCATGTAAAAATCTGGGTAAAAACTGATTTTTGAATACCAAACGCAGTCCCTGATCTCCAAACGCCAAATGCCAAACGCTGACGCTCCAAATCGCGTTTGCGACTACGTTTGACGGTCGCGTTTGGTCGTCTTCTCCATTGCGGCATGGTCACGTCACTAGCATCAACCGCTCCAGATCTTGCTTCTTTCTCAGCGGTGTAGAAGAGTCGCCACCAGTCCGCTCTATTCACAGCGGTATCTCTTACCATTGGAGATGCAGAGATTGGTTTTCATCGTCACCAAACCGGAGCTCGCTCCTTTGTCTGCAGAGGTCGTCATACTCAGCTCCGTTGTCACATCCTGGTTCTCCCAAACCGGAATGGTTTTGTTTTTCTTGATTATTAACTTGATTTAGACCAAAGCCCATTAGCTTTTATCCTTCTTTTCTGGCCCGTGTAGTAAACCCTAGGGGTTCCTCTTCTTTTCCTATAAAAAGGAGCCTCTTCCTTCTCTTCTCTCCCATTAGAAATCAGAGCGAAGCCTTGCAGAGTTCCAGAGAGATCTGAAAACCCTAGCCGTCAAGGTTTCTCTTTTCTTCTCTCTCCTTCTCTCTCGCCTGCGTCTCTCTCTCTCCTTGGTGTTCGCCGTTTGCTGAAGGCTGGAGCCAAGCCGTTGGAGATCCCCGATGAACCGATCCAATTCTATGTCCAGATCTCTCCTTATCTTCTTTCTAAATCTGGTCACTGGTGAGGTAAGGAACCCTAGTTCTCGTTTGCTCCATCTCTTTGTTCTCTTTTATCTTGGATCTCTCATCCCGGATTCTTTGGTGGTAGCACCAATTCTTTTTGTTGTAGATCTGGTTCGTGGAAAGCTATAAGCTTCAGATCTGGTTCTACTCTCTTTTCCATTCTCAGATCTAAGGCCAAGGTGAGGGCTTGTTGCAATCTCTATCTCCTTCTATTATTATCTCATCATGGTAGAAGTGTCTAGGTTGATCATTCATC
>NC_027750.1:13689386-13696651 GCF_000695525.1 Brassica oleracea var. oleracea | reverse complement strand
AGCGGGCATGCGGCGTGCCTGTAAATGAAGTAACGTAGAAGCGTGATGTCGTGGAGACAGCGTGGAACGTATGAACATGGTGGCGGATCAAGCGTGAACCGGTGTCGGTAACTTGATTGCGTGAAGGCGTGAGACAGCGTGATGTCGTGGAGACAACGCAACATGAAAGTTCTCGCGCGACAACATGAGGAACGCGGGTACCGATTTAGGTGGCGTGGTCTCATTGTTGGCACCGCCGGGGTTTATCCTCGTTTCTTGTTGATTGCTTTTGCCTTACTGGATGTTTAAGTTAGATACTTATGCTATGTTGTGTGATGATTATTGGTGATTGATTTCGGGGCTCCTAGAGCTTCCCTCACTGAGCTTTTGTTGAAATGCTCACCCCTC
This sequence comes from Brassica oleracea var. oleracea, assembly GCF_000695525.1. NCBI lineage: Eukaryota > Viridiplantae > Streptophyta > Magnoliopsida > Brassicales > Brassicaceae > Brassica > Brassica oleracea. The sequence continues at coordinate 13,696,264 of NC_027750.1, read as the reverse complement.
CTTCTTCCCTTTTCATTTCAGGTTCGGCTCATATTGGTGGGTTTTTGTCAAAGACATCCTGGGATCCTAAAGACACATTGTTTCAGCCTTGTGGCTGGAGACAAGTGTCATGATATCGCCGACCATTTCAACTATGCTAGGTCGGGGTGTCACATCCGTCGTCTTCAGAATCAGCCCTCACCGCGACCAAGCTTCTTACATGGCGTCAAGTCTCCATCTCCGTCTCATTGCTACTCCGTTGCGGTGCTCATCTCTCCCATCGTGGTGGCCGCCGGAATCGGCCTCCGGACCCGGCGAAGAGAGCCTCGATCCTCCCCAGTGGTGGACTATTTAGTATTTGCACAACCAATCCTTAGACCTTTGATTTCTTTTGAATTTGCCCAAACATTTCTGATTGCACATACAGCTTTTCAAATTGACCTCAGACTGTTTAAATCGCAGACTAAACCTTCCATAGTTGCACGATCGGTCCTTGAACTTTAGGATATTTTTATAATGGTCACAAACTTTATAAAATGCAAGCATAGCCTCATTATTTCGCCCAAAACTTCTCAAATTTTCACTTTAGCCCATGTCAAGTGCAAATGAACACACAAATACAATATATACATCTAAATGCATTCTAATGGTTAAAATGAACTTATAACAAATGCTAAAACTCATCAAAATAGAAAGATATCAATTTCACAAATTCACAATGTATGCTTGTAGAAAAAAGAAAACTCTAAGGACACACAAATAGACATTGCTTTGGAAAAAAAAAACATGTCCAAAACTTGAAAGATGTTCGACACAAATTATTCAAACTTTAGCAGAGAATCAGACCAATATGACGCTTTTCTTCTTTTCCGTTTATGTAGATAATTACTGAAGCTAAATAGAAAACAATATTAATTAATTGAAACATCTAGTTATAAAACCACTAATTCATAGTTATATAAATTTTTGTTCATAAAAATAGTAGCATTCATAATTCTAGCCCTCAAATTAGGACTAATAAAGATATGACTTTTAAAATATTGTTGGGCGTTGAGTGATGAATTGTTCAATCTACAATCAAAGTTACATGCGAGAGGAATAGCGATTTAGCAACTATAACATGTGAAAATCAAGATACTTAGCAATTCATTTTCATTTGCAGAGTATGCCCAAAATACTCACTAATATGAAGTTAATGGGAGAAAAAAGTGGGATAGTTCTAAAATTGTGTATAATAGTTAGTGTTATCATTAACAAGATCTTATTTGACAGTACAAACATCATCATTGACATTGTGCAAATATGATCAAATTAAATATCATTAGATTTCAGTATTGTTTTGTATAGTCTAAACACAAAACAATATTGAAATCTAATGATATTTAATTTGATCATATTTGCACAGTGTCAATGATGATGTTTGTACTATATTGAATAAGATCTTGTTAATGATAACACTAACTATTATGTACATTGTGCAAATATGATCAAATTAAATATCATTAGATTTCAAGGCAGTATACTTATTATATAATCATTTTAATTTATCTTTGTTCTTTTTGAAAAAAAAATCATTTTGTTTTAAAAGTTAGACTTGAAAGAGAAATCTCTAAACGAATTTGATACTAACATTAGCTCTTACTAGTAGAAGTAGAGGCAGAGTTAAGTAAAACAAGCCATCCTTGTTGATTCAGGACTCTCACTGAGATTCGGCCAAAAAGAAATAGAAACTAGTAGATAAATCTGCTGAAGAAATAAAACCTTGACAGAGAACTTACCACTGGAATCATCTGGTAGTTGCAAATTCAAAGGAATTCTACGGTAGGCGACCTTATTCTTCTTCATATGTTGTTTATTCGCGTGGTGTCGTATGGGAGCCACTTCAAAGAAAGTTCGGGGAAATTTTGAAACTTCGGGGAAATGATTTGATTGAGAAGAAACCTCATATTTAATTTTGTCGACAAGCTTAACGAGAGTATTTAAATCATAGTAACTGAATATCTTTATTGAGTATTTTATCCAGCTAAAATGGTTCAAGAACCATCCTCACTATCTATGTGTCCAATTTTTGAATCCCGCCAAGGAGGGAGCTGGTGTTCAACACTGTTTTTCCCCTCATTTTACGAGATATGAAATAGTTTTGTTTCTTTGAGTGGTGAACATGAGACAATTTCGGGGCCTAAGCAATTCCTTTTATAGTACAAGATATGTATTTCTTTTTTTGAGTTCCAGATATTGTTTGCCATGCTGGGTTCAGATGATATATAGTAGAATATTTGAGAGAGATATCGAGTTCCAGACTAGACAGCTTTTTTGTTTTATTATCTCCATAAATAGAAAAGTAAAACGGTTCAAGGTACTAATTTCAGAAAATTACCAAACAACCAATTAAGCGAATTGTAACCCTTAATGAAAGATAAACAATGAAATGTTTAAAATAATTCGTTAATTCAAAACTTTTTTTATTCTCAAACGAATAGATTTTTTTTTTTAAATGAGAGCATGAAGGAAACATCTCGTTTTTGATACAATTGTATTCTAAAATAGTGGTCAAGTTTCAAGTAGATGACGCTACTCTCATTCATCAACCTCAAGTCAAAGTAGCATTCTTTGTCAAACCAATTGGGTGGTATTCCTTCTGTTTCAAGTTTCAACCTTGATCAAGTCATTGATGAATATGGAATTGTATATATTCACAAAGAGCAGTGCTCTAGCTTTATACATCGAGAGAGAGCCTAATTAATAAATGTTTATATACAGAGAGTAATGTGAGAATATATGATTAAAAGTGATGATCGCCTTTCTATATCTTACATCCCCCCTCAAGATGGACCGCCTTTGGCGAGGCCAATCTTGTTGCATAGGGACTGATGTTTGCCACGAGGTAGAGGCTTGGTAAGGGCATCGGCAAGCTGATCAGCTGAGGTGACATGTGAGACACGAATGCGGCCACCTTGGACATGGTTTCGAACAAAATGGTAGTCTAGAGCCAGATGTTTCATGCGGGAGTGGAAGACGGGATTAGCTGCAAGATAGGTGGCTCCGATGTTGTCGCAGTAGATGGCTGGTGTAGTAAGTTGCTTCAGCCCCAGTTCGGTGATCAATGAGATTACCCAGCAAACTTCCGATGCAGTAGATGCAATGGAGCGATATTCCGCCTCCGTAGACGAACGCGCAACAGTGGTTTGTTTCTTTGAAGACCAGGCTATGGGGTGCTTCCCATAATAAACAATGTAGGCTCCAGTTGATGTGTAGTCGTCTCTGTTTCCCGCCCAATCTGCATCAGTATATGCGTGCAATGATGGGGTGTTGTGCTTGTGGAGGAAGATGCCAGTGGTCATGGTTCCAGCGAGATACCGAAGAATGCGTTTGACTCCATTCCAATGCTCATCGGTTGGTTTATGCATGAACTGAGACATCTTGTTGACAGCGAAAGAAATATCTGGGCGGGTGAGTGAGAGGTACTGGAGGCTCCCAACAGTGGCTCGATATTGTGTTGGATCTTTGAGAGACGTTCCTGAGCCAAGAGTAAGATGCTTGTACGGACACATCGGTGTAGGAACAGTGTTGCAGTCCACCATCTTGTTCCTATGTAGAAGATCTGCAATATAACGATGTTGTGTAAGCAATAGACCTTGAGAAGAGTAATGAGCCTCAATACCCAAAAAATAAGAAAGTTGGCCAAGGTCTTTTAGAGAGAATCTCGTTGATAGAGATGTGATGAAGTTGTTGAGATGAGTCTGGTTGTTCCCCGTCAGGATGATATCGTCGACGTAAATCAGCATGTAGAGGAGAACTCCATTCTTATTGTAGATGAATAAGCTCGCATCAGCCAAAGAATTTGTGAAACCAGAGGCAAGTAAGAACCGGCGAAGCTCATTGTACCATGCCCTAGGGGCCTGCTTCAGACCGTAGATCGCCTTGTGGAGTTTACATACAGCTGTAGGATTGTCTTTGTCAATGAACCCTGGCGGTTGTAGCATGTAGACATTATCTTCGAGCTTGCCTTGTAAGAAGGCATGATTAACATCGAACTGTCTAAGAGGCCAGTTGTGAGAAGTGGCAACGCTAAGAACAAGACGAATTGTCGCAGGCTTCACCACAGGACTGAAAGTATCATGATAATCAATTCCTGGTTTTTGATTGAAGCCCTTCGCAACCAGACGCGCTTTGAATCTTTCGACTGTGCCATCTGCCTTCCTTTTGATCGTAAACACCCATTTACAGCCTACAACATTAGCAGCTATGTGTGGAGACTCTAAATCCCACGTATGATTTCGCAGTTGCGCGTTGATCTCGTCTATCATAGCTTGACGCCATCTGGGGTCTTTCAGAGCTTCTGTAACAGAGGTGGGAATCTTTTCAGAACCAATATTAACCACTGCACTAAGGTTAAGCTTGTCTACTGGTTTTCTTGTTCGCTGAGATGTGCGTGTTGGTTGTCTTGTCGGGAGAGGCTGAGAGATAGTCAAAGTTGAAGCCGGTTGTTGTTGTTGCTGCAGAACAGGTTGTGGTTGTGGTATCAACGGTTGTGGTGAGATCGGCAGAGGTATGACATTTTCAGGAGCAGTCGTAGTTGGAGTAGCAGTTGTAGCAGAAGGAGTTGCAGGAGATGTAGGTGCTGGTGCCGGGACCGTAGCAGGTTCCTGTGGCAGTGGTTCTGTCGGAATATTGGATGTAGGTGCCTGTATAGGAACTGCTTGAACTGTTGGTCCTCCTGTTGGTCCTGCTGTCTGTGAAGAATCTGCATCAACAACTTCAGTATGGTTCTCAGAAGTAAGTGGAGTAGGCAAAGAAAATGGATAAACATACTCATGAAAGACTACATGTCTAGATGTATAGATGCGAGAAGTAGCTCTATCAAGACAAAAATAAGCACTTTGTGTAGTAGAATAGCCTAAAAATACGCATGGAGTTGATCTAGAATCTAGTTTATGAGATGTGTAAGGACGTAACCAAGGAAAACATAAGCAACCAAATATTCTTAGCTTAGAGTAGTTTGCAACCTGACGAAACAGAGACTCAAAAGGCGATTTCATAGATAAAGTGGCAGTAGCCATACGGTTTATAAGATATACTGCAGTAGCAAGAGCATAAGTCCAATAGCCTTTCGGCATTGAAGCATGTGATAGGAGTGCTAGTCCGGTTTCGACAATATGTCGATGCTTCCTTTCGGAAATACCGTTATGCTCTGGAGTATGTGGTGGTGTAGTAAAATGAGAGATGCCATTGTCTGCTAAGAATGCAGTAAGAGCAATGTACTCACCACCATTGTCCGTATATAGCGTTCTAAGTTTTGATTGAAATCGGTTTTCAACCAACACTTTGAATCGCTTAAAAACGTCAGATACATCTGATTTTCTTTTTAAAGGATAAAACCAAGTATATCTAGTATAATGATCTACAAAAATAACGTAGTATTTAAAATTGTCAATTGAAATGATTGGAGAAGTCCAAACATCTGAAAAGACAATATCAAGTGGAGAAGAAGACGTAAGTGTTGAAGTTGAAAAAGGCAACTTGTGCATCTTATTAATAGAGCAAGCATTACACGGCTTGGTCAATAAAACATTTGAAGACAAAGGTAAACCAAATTTCGAAAGCATAGTTTTTAAAATAGGAAAAGCAGGATGGCCTAAACGAGAGTGCCAATCCGATAAAGTAGTAGAAGTAGCAGAAGCATAAGATAAAGATGGTGGAGTTGATGTCTGAGGTTTCGGCCAGACATAAGTTCCTCCCTTAGGTTGGCCTTCCAGTCGAAGAGCCCCCGTGTTCAGATCGCGTACCTGAAAATACGTTGGAGTAAAGGTAACAGCCACACCATTAGTTTTGCATAACTGAAAAACTGATATCAGGTTTTTATCTAGAGCAGGTACGTATAAAACATTATCAATAAAGAAGGGAGATTTGAGAGAGGGAAGTGAGAAAGAACCGGTGTGTGAAATGTTGAGACCAGAGCCGTCGCCGAGAATCACATCATCACCACCGTTGTAAGGGGTATGGAGAGATAGATTTGCTAAGTCCGACGTCATGTGGTGTGAAGCCCCCGAGTCAAGCAGCCATGTGGAGGAGTCACCATTCATCATTGCTACATTTGCTCGTGGCTGCCATGATTGTTGATAAGGAGCTTGCTGCCATGGCTGAGTTGTGTTCCACTGCTGTGCTGAGCTTGAACCAGGAACAATACGAAATTGAGGACAAAATTTAGCACTGTGTCCCTGTGTTCCACACGCCTGGCATCTTCCGAGATATGGACGGGATGATCGATTATGATTCTGGTTGGTGTAGTTCCTGCCACTGAAATTGCGATTGTTAGATCTCCACGCCTGGTTGTTGTTATTGTTGTTGTTCCTGAAGCGGGCGTCTGTAGCGTTTGCAGTGATAGGAGTTACTGGTGAAGATACCGGAGCTTTGCAGAGAATCATTGCTTCTCTGTTCAGGAGACGTTCATGAAGTTCAGGAAAGGAAATCGTGGTGTCTCTACCATGAATAGCATCGATCTCGGACTTGTAATCTTCAGGTAAGCCGTTGAGAACATATTCAGTGATGTCTTCAGGGTCCATCTGCTTTCCAAGTTGCGCCAGTTCATCGGTTGTGACTTTGATGCTCCTGAGATACTCAGAGATTGTTTTGGTACCTTTAGCAGATGATTGGATTTGGAGTTTGAGTTGTCGTATGTGACCACGGGTGGGATTACCGAAGGTTTGAGACAGAAGGTTCCAGATTTCAGCCGTTGTGGTAGCGCTAGAAACGAGCGGTTGTAGTGGGGTGGAGATGGCTCCAATAAGAGAGCTGTAGAGAAGTCGGTCCTGTCTCCTCCATGGAGTGTACGCCGGATTGGCTCCAATCTGGCCTTCGGGATTAGTCGCAGTGGGTGGGACAGCAGCCGTAGCTTCAAG
>NC_027750.1:13681703-13689089 GCF_000695525.1 Brassica oleracea var. oleracea | reverse complement strand
AAAAAAAAAAAAAATTAGGTCTAGATCTTTTAGGGCTCTGATACCATGATGAATATGGAATTGTATATATTCACAAAGAGCAGTGCTCTAGCTTTATACATCGAGAGAGAGCCTAATTAATAAATGTTTATATACAGAGAGTAATGTGAGAATATATGATTAAAAGTGATGATCGCCTTTCTATATCTTACAGTCATTGCTATGCAAATCATAACACAAAATGTAAAATCTAGAATGCAACTCCAATGGTGCCAAGATAATTTTGTCGTCTTGAGTCGTGCCTTTTACAATCAACTCAGTGTCGTGTACTAAATGCATATGAAAAGTTAGGCTGCAAAAAAAGACTCCTTGTCGACCATTCCTTTTTCTCAGCATCTTCCAATGCCTATAATTGTTATATTAAAATATTGTTATTAAAATTAAAAAAAAATAAATACTAAAACAAATATTTTAAATATAACTTAAATGGAAAAATTAATCGATGCACATTGCGAAGGAAAACAAGTTGTACACAGAGGCAGACCCATGACAGAGTGGGGTGTGGCACGTGCCACACCCTAATAATATATATTTCTTGTACACATATTAAACATATTGATGTTATTAGCTCTTCTGGTTATGATACTCTCCACAATGCCCCACGCTTCACGGGTTCAAAAGTTGGTCTATATTTTCAGTTTTTCTTTGTAATTAGTGTTGGACTCAATTTCAGTCAGGACATTAATGGGCCACAGTCATGGATGTGGGCCGTAACGAACTAGAGCCCACAACCAGCACACGAGCTCGAGACGGAAACCTCGAGGTCCCGGAAATCGTGGAACGGTTATGAACATCACGGCGTCGACCCACTATAAAGAATGAGAAACACAAATGAAGAAAGACACACTGAAAACCCTAGAGAGAACTACACCCACACTTCGACCTTGTTTTCATCGATCTTTAGATCTTTTCCTTAAACGATCTCATTGTAACGTTCAATCTTATTTTATTCATTGTATTCGATCTCATTCATCAATAAAAGTCCATTTTTGCCTACCGAAAACTGATTACATCGTTGTGTTCTAAAGATATCGTTGCCTACATCATTTATTTTCTCCTGACTAAACTCCCGGTCACTATCAAATTCTTGGTGTAGATTTTAAGATCTACAATTAGGTTAAAAATAAATGATTGATAAATAATGTATTGTATTGCTAACTTTATTTACGAGTGATTTTCTTTTCTTTAGTATATAGTTTTTTAAAAAATAAAAAATTTGCACTTTGATTTGTTATTTTTTGTATTAATCTAGAAATTATTAATTATAATACTTTGATAAAAATAACAATTATATTGAATAAGTGTTTATAATGAAACTATATGCGTAATATATATATTTATCTTAATAGTACTCTAAATAAATACTTAATATTATAAAATTCTTATTTTTTAATTTATTTGAAGTACTTCATTAAATAAAATGTAAAAATTAATGAGTAATGTCATTTATTTTAAAATTATTATATATTTTATTCGTTAAATTATATTTAACATTTTGTAAATAATATAATATATATTGTGCCCCATCCTAATTTATTTTCTGGGTCCGCCCGTGGTTGTACAGTAAAAAGCAATGGAAAATACCACCTCTTATATTGGAATCATTTAAAAAAAAAACAATTTACTACACATTTTTACAAAGAAAATCAAAATGTTTGAAATGAAAATAAAATAGAAAATATTTGAAAATCAAAGTTTTAAAAACTTTTTATATCTATATATTTTATAAAACGAGAAAATATCAAATTATAATAATTAAAAAAAAATATTATTTAAAGAAAAACTCTGAAAATCCTTAAATCCTTGAAATTTATAAAACGAGAAAGGATAAATAATTTTAAATGTATACAATTAAATTTACATGTTTCTATCTATTAGTATATCATATCTATAAAAATAAATAACACAAATCATATGTGTCAACAAGCATATTTTAGACTAACTATAGAAAATTCATGAAAGAATATTAAGTTAGATATTTTGGTCACACCCTTTTGTCAATATATAAAAAATAACACAATGTAAATTTAAAATCTAATTAAGCCTGTGCTAGCATTTAAAATTGAAAACCCTTTCTTTTAAAAAGGTTGAGGTAGGGTTCAACCTAGGTTTTCTAGAACAAAAATTCATGCAGTACTCAACCACTGTGCCAAATCCATTTCATAGATATTTCATTTTTTTTGTCTTTTTGTCTTTCTTTCTTCCCGTGTACGTATGTCTTTATCATTCAATCAAAACCAAATAAAGTTAGCATCTCTCAAATAATTCGTTAATTCCAAACTTTTACACACTCATATGTATCCAATCCTCGTAACTCTTGCAGCAGAGCACTGAAACAAGAGACTGAACGAAAGTAAAAAATTAGCATGAATTTTTTAAAAAGGAAAAAACAAGGCATAAGAGTTATTATTCATCTCTACAACAGAAACATGATGTCATCTCACCTCATCCGTAGATGTTATTAGCAATTTCACAGGGAATAATTACCCCTAAAAAGCGGTAGACAACACTGGAGAACAAAGCGAAGCAAAATCAAGTGAATAAAAACAACAAGTGCTAAGTTTCCAAGTCGATGACACTACTCTCATTCACCAACCTCAAGTCAAAGTAGCATTCTTTGTCAAACCAACGTTGTGGTATTCCTTTGATTTCAACCTTACTCAAGCCATTGCTTTGCAAATCATAACGCAAAATGTAGAATCCAGAATGCATCTCCAAAGGTGCCAAAATAACTTTGCCGTCCTGAGTTGTGCCCTTTACAATCAAATCAATATCTTGGACTAAATGCATCTGACAAGGCTGCAAAACAAGGCTCCTCGTCGACCATTCCTTTTTCTCAGCATCTTCCAATATCCATAATACCGTCGTACCCTCAGATTTTAAGTAGGTATATTCGAAAATGGCTATTTTCCCACCATACTCTATAAGTTCTGCCCACATCTGAAGTGCGGGAATATGATATCTGACATCCACAGGTGCTATGATGGTAGTAAACTCTTCAGACCTAACGTCAAAACTCACAATCGCGTAAGTGTACATATTATGCCACGCCAAATAATATACTACTGATCCACTGATAGATATGCCTGGTACGAAAGGGGAGTGAGGACGACAAATCTCATGTGGAACAACCTTTTTCCACGAACCTCCAGCTTCTAGTACGAACACCCAGTGCTCTGTCTTCAGATTAAAAAAATTTTCCGAATATATAACAACTGAACATAAGAGTTTGTGTTGATTATCAACAGGGTCGTATCCGATATGGTACCGCTTAATACACTGAATTTGACCTGGTTCGGCTATGATGTCGGGCATAATCTTGGGTAAGATCAAGCGTTGTCCGGTGGTGGGGTTGTATATACAAGCACTTTTACGCATTGAGAAACACATCAAGCCGTGGAGGCCGCTCAAGAGGAAGCCTCCCATCCCTGGGATGCTCAAATCTTGGTCGACCACGAAACAAGTGTTGTCTGGAGACGTTGATGACATGGACAGAAGTTCACGTTGCCCGTCTTTATCCACCAAACACATGTATAGATGTGGTTGTTGTTTCCGTTGTGTGATCGTAAGTAAACGTTCGCAAAAATACCGAGAAGAGATGAGGGATGACCACTGCTTTGAGACGCACTTGGACCTCGCCAAGTACTTTCCCGGCAGTCTGATGAGAATTTCGACCAAAAGATCGAGAGGAATCTCGGACATATATCTTCTTCTTTTTTTTGTTCTGAGAGGCAGACCCAAATAACAGCGCATGACCAACAGGTTATACGCGCGATTAGCTCTTCTTTTCTTCCGTTTAAACAATGTTGATGAGTTGTTGTCTGCTTTTGCATCCCTTACCTTCAAAGAAAACACCAGTTAAGAACAAAATCAATTGCAAACTCTATGAATTGGCTTCAAACTTTAATCATTAAATACATATACACACAAAAAAAAAAGTAGGGTTTTTTTTTTATCACCTGGGAAATACTCTGACATTGCTTAAGCGTGAAATCCTGCTCGAAAGCTGCTGCTTGTTTCAGATTCCTTGTTCCTCTGTTCATCTCTTTGACCCTTAAGTTCATAGTTCTGCAGCGGCGCTGTCCGACAGAAAAAAACTGATCTGTCCGACAGAAAAGACCTAATTTTAAAAGTAAAAAGTAATATTGTCCCGAGATATTATGATGATATCAACTTACCCAATTTTTTTTATAAAAATCTATCTTACCAAATATATTATCGAATCGACATAACTAGTAATTATCAATTATTCTGGAAAATTGTATATTCCTTTTTACCTAAATATATTTAAAAATATCCTTATACATAAAATTAATGATTTTTTTTCAAAATTATGCCTTTTTTTCAGAAGCCCATTTACTTTTAGGAATTTTTTTAAAAATACACTTATATGAGATTTTATTTTGAAAACTGCATCATCATTTAAGTTTTTTGGAAAATACACTTTTGTATACATGAATATAAGATTGTTTTACGAAAGAAATCTTTATAATTATACACAATATCTTAAAATTATAAATCGTTTGATAAAAACGAGCGGGACTTGTTCGTCTCCTTCCCGTCATTTTTATTCTCTCTTTTTTTTTGTAAATTATTCCTTTCTAGTTTCATAATTAATTTTTTCTCACATTCAACAATTTGTCAATTCTTCACACATGTTCTTAAGTGTAATTCAATTTTGCAAATTCTCAATTCTCAATCAATAATTTTTTTTCAAATTGTTTTTTTTTTGTTTTTGTTCTTCCTCTATCTTTCTTTTTCTGTTATTTTGAATCACATATTTTTTGGGGGGCAACTTGTTATATTATATTTAAAAAAATATAATAATTGTTCATAAAAATATGATAAATTCAAAACAAATCATAATTTGTTTTTTTATAAATCTTTGTTATTCAAAAAAATCAGATGGTAAAATAATATATTTATCTTAAGGAAGATTTATCTTAAACATATATAATTATAATAATATTATTTAATTTCGAATTTTAATATTTAATAAAATGTAGTTTTCAAAAAATAAAAAAAGAAGAAGATGTCTTTCTCAAATTTTAAACTAATAATTGGGTATTTTTCAAATTATCCCTTTATTCTTTTCACTTTAAACTGGGTTAATATAATATAAATACTGCTATTAAGTCTAACTAGAGCTTAATGCGGATATTAATTTTTGCTTCTATATATAAATATTTGTTCGGCACAATCAGTGATTTATATTTAAATGAATATACTTTCATACTTATGAAAATATAGCAGTTAACCCATTTATTTTATAAATTTGATGGAACGACCCGTAAAATCCTGTTATAGTTATATATATGGTTTTCAAAAATTATTCTATGAATTTTAATTATACATGATGAATATTTAAATTAAAGATTATTAAAAAGTAAGAGACATTATTAATTGTAATTAAGTTAGTTATTTCAAAAAAGAATTGTGTAAGATTTATTAAGAGGTATATATTTAAAATAGATGGTCCAACTTAAAAAACCACACATGAAAAAGGTTGTGACTTTTGTTTTAGATATAACTAAAATTAGTTACTTTATAATAAGAAATTCAAACAATACAAGTAGTAACAATTAGGTACAAATTTTGAAATTATTTTAATTATATTATAACAAATTTAATTATTACTAATATATACTCTAGCCTTACATTAAGAAATTTAATAACTAATCTATTGTTTAAAAAATAATTAATTCAATTTATATTAACAATAAATTAAGTAAGAAATCAATTATATTTTATTTATTAACATAAAAATAATTATATATGCCTATTAATTCGTATATACAACTGTATTTTAATCCAAATGCAAGAAACAGATTTTTCAAAATCCTCACCAAATTGATAATAATATAATTTTTATAGATAGAGTATTAAAATTAGATATATATATATATATATATATTTATTTGATGAAATAAATAGTAATTATTAGCTATTATTAATATTTAATAATATATGATGGAACATGTAATTATTGAACTTTTATGAATATAGTTTTACGGGTTATTCCAACAAACATGTAAATTATTTATCAAAACATAGTTTATGTTAGGCTTGAGCGTTCATGTACCCGTTGAAATACATGTTGGGTATTTGAAATTTGGTTCTAATTTATATTTCAACATAGGTCTCATTCTGATAAATTTGTAAGTAGAGATCGGGTTCAGATATAACACATCAGTTTTGGTTCTAATTTGTATCACATCCTAAAACTCATGTAGTAATCATATATCATTTCGATTCGGGTTATATTGGTTCAGTTTTGGTATATCCAAAGTTAAATCCAAAATTTAAAAGCAAAACAGAAGAAATAAATATTTCTTTATATAAAATTTGATATTTAAGATACCTATTTAAAATTTAAACACTTATTTTTAGATATAATTTTAAAATAAATATAGACTTAAATATTTGAAGTACATATTTATGTTTTTTGTCATCAACATAACAGACTCATGAAAACATTGCAAACCAAACTGTAAACTCTGAATTCATGTGGACGACAAACGACAGTTGTCTGTCCGCCCTTGAATTCAAGTACATATTTATGTTTAAAATATTATATTTGTGATTAATTTGGACATTTAGATCGGTTTTTGGATTTTTTTTTTGTTTTCATGATTGGTTTATAACGCTTTGGATTCAGATATGTATTGTATCATCCTACAAAATTCATTCTGGTATTTCTTACATTCTCGCCAAGTACTTTCCCGGCAGTCTGATGAGAATTTCGACCAAAAGATCGAGAGGAATCTCGGACATATATGTTCTTCTTTTTGTTCTTAGAGGTAGACCCAAATAACAGCCCATGACCAACAAGTTATAAGCGCGATTAGCTCTTCTTTTCTTCCGTTTAAACAATGTTGATGAGTTGTTGTCTGCTTTTGCATCCCTTATCTTCAAAGAAAACAGTAGTTGACAACAAATCAAACTTTAATCATTAAATACATATACACACACAAGAATTTTTTTTTTTTTATCACCTGAGAAATTGTGACACCCGTCACCTTCTATATGGAGGACAGCGTGTCACTTCCGACGCGTCATCATACAACAATGTGACACCCGTCTCCCTGACACTAGTAAAACTAAACAAGCAATGATAGACTCGATTTCACACAAACGGAACACATTAGAAATAAATTATATTTATTCGAGGTCCTAAGCCGTGTAAGAGAAGCTCGGGAAAAGACCCTCACCTTAGCTAATATTGGAGATGAATCACAAAAATGCTCCAAGATCTCGTCCAACAAAACTCAGTCCAACTTTAGAATTAATTACTTGAAATACAAGTAATAGAACGCCTTTCGAACGGTTTAAAACGGGTATTTACGG
>NC_027750.1:13667305-13681662 GCF_000695525.1 Brassica oleracea var. oleracea | reverse complement strand
ATTAATTATTTAATTAATTAATTAATTAATTAATTAAATAATTAATTAATCCGGTTTTTCCTAACCGATTTCCAATTGATTTTAACCGACCGGTTTAACCTAACCGAATCGAAATCGATTTAAACCGGTCAAACCACCGGTTGACCGAGTCACCTAGTTGACTCACCGGGTTGACTCGGCCGAGTTGGCGAGTGGCCGGAACTCGCGGTGGCTCCGGCGAACGGCGTCGGCTCGTGTGTTTCACGCGCGAGCCGAGGCTAATCTTCGGGAGGCGCGTGCGGCTTCGTCCGGGCTCCGATTGAGGCGTGGTTGGTGTCTACCGCTTCGTCTCGACGAGAGAAACACGATGATGGCCTTGGATGCACGAGATGATCAATGGTTAGGAAGTTATGGGCGATTTACTAAACGGAAACGAAACTGAGCTTAAGGAATGCGGTTTCCGGCGGTTACCTAGGGCGTTTATCGGTGGTGGCAAGCTGAACGTGATCACGGCACACGATTGCTCCGGCGATGAACTCAGGTGAGCTTTCTCTCTCTTTCTCTCTCTCTTTCTCTCTCTCTCTCTCTCTTTCTCTTTAAAGAAGTTGGGGATGGTGGAGATGGTGAAGATGGTGGAGATGAAGGTGGAAGTGGTGGGGTTGGAGAAAGAAGTGGAGATGGTAGGAGTGAAATCCTGCTCGGAAGCTGCTGCTGCTTGTTTCAGATTGCTTGCTCCTATGTTCATCTCTTTGACCCGTAAGTTCATAGTTGTGCAGCGGCGCTGTCCGACAGAAAAGACCTAATCTGTATCTATGCAAAGGTGCGGTTTTAATTTTGGAGTAAAAGTACTGTTCCTTCCGTTTTTAATTGTAAGTAGTTTTGATTAAAAGCACGAATATTTAGAAAATTGTTATTTAAAAAAATATATCATTTAACCAATTAATTCAATCAATTATTAAAAACCTAACATTATTTCATTGGTCAAACAATATCCAATAAATGAAAAAAATACATTGAAATACGTAAACTACTTATATTGTGAAACAAACTTTTTTTGCTAAAACTACTTACATATTTTATTGTCTAAAATACAATTTTTTTCTGACAAAATGAAATGTCACATCAAAACTTATTTTAATGTGGGCCACGCCTTATAACCAAAATTCAAAACTTTGTTGAATTATTTGATTAATAAAGAGTTAATCCCCTATATATTAAAAGAGAACCATTATAACATTTTTTGTAGCCACATGTCATCACTACAATCATTCATTCTTAGAATCCTTAGAAAAATATGTTGGTCCATCAAAATATATAATAAGTTTTTTTTAATAAACTAATCATAAATTGATTATTAATGTTCTTCATTTGTTTTCTTGAATAAAAATAACGGAATTACTAAATGTTGTTAAAGTATATACGACAATTAATGATTTTGAATAATAAGATTTGATAAAAATTAGTCTATTCTCTATCATTTTTTTTAAATTTTAACATATTAAAATAAATTAAACAACCATATTAAATATATAGTAAAAGTTTAGATTTTTCTGTATATGTTATATTTAAAATTTTTAAAAACGAATATAAATGACTAAAGTTGTCAAAAATCTCACATTGAATTTTTTTGATTAATGGTTTAAATTTTTTGTTATAACAAGATATAAATACTTACAAAATTATATAATAAAAAGTCTCATTTAATAAATATTAATATTGTTTAAAATAAATTTTGTACCATATAAAAATACATATGTATTTTAATTTCAAAATTTGCTTTGATTTTTTTTGACAAAAATTTTGAACAAATATTGACAACTTAATATATAGTTTTAAAACTTTTCATAATGTTTTTACAATTATAAATGACTTAAACTATTAAAAATCCCACACAAAAATAATTATTATCGGTGATTCAAATTTTGTTACAAAAAATACAAATTATCAAAAAACAATATGCGTATAAAATATTATTTAACAGATATCAATATTAAAAATATACTTTATATCTATGTTAATATCATTAAAACTTAATTTTATATCATATAAAATAGAAAAAGTGTTTGTTTGAATTAATAAAATTTATTTATGTGTTTGCAACAATTTAATCATATACGTAATATTTATTGAGTTTTTAATTATCAGTATATATATATATATGTATTATTTAATAATATGTAAAAGAACATATAATACGTAAAACTAATTTATATATAATATTTATTCCGTGTAAGGGGCGAATCTTAACCTAGTTAGTCATGTAAACTCGACATCCCGTAGCCTATAGTCAGTCCCATCAGCATCGGAAACTATTCCAAAAATAAAGGCATCTCTTTTGTGTTCTTTGATTGATTTCAATCTGTTGTTTGCTCACATTTGGTTAACAAAATAATTTGAGTATTAAAATTTCTTTTACTCAGATTGGTCCTTTATGCAATCCTTATGAACCCTATATATCTTACGTTAAGCTTATGAACCACCCTATATATCTTACGTTAAGCGTATTTTTGTATATCCATTTGGGTTCAGAATGAATTCAAATAATATTCAATATTTGAACTACCATAAAACAAGATATGTTCAGATATTATGTCGGGTTCAGTTCGGATGGGTTAAGTTCGGATTCGGTACTGTTTTTTTGGCATGTTTGATTCGAGTTTTTGGATTCAATACAATTTTTTTGGATGAGTTTGGTTATGATTTTCTTCCGCGTTCAGGTTACCTGCCCACTTTTACAACTGAGAATCCATGGAGATAATGATATCAGAAGAAAGATATATTGAAGAAATGTAGTGAAAATCTTAATTTATTCTCCTTTCACTAAGTTCAAGCCTACAAACATAGATTATTGAATTAAATTAATCTTGCTAATGGTTTTATTGATATAGTAGTTACATTTATTCTAATGCAAAAAAATAATTCAAAACTAAAATACATTGTAAAAAAACTAGTGCTCAAGTTTCCAAGTAGATGAAACTCTCACTTTCATTCATCAACCTCAAGTCAAAATAGCAATCTTTGTCAAACCAATGGTGTGGTACTCCTTCGATTCAACCCTTCCTCAAGTCATTGCTTTGCAAATCATAGCACAAAATATAGAATCCAGAATGCATATCCAAAGGTGCCAAGATAACTTTGCCGTCTTGAGTTGTGCCTTTTACAATCAACTCAATATCTTGGACTAAATGCCTCTGACAAGGCTGCAAAACAAGGCTCCTTTTCGACCATTCCTTTTTCTCAGCATCTTCCAATACCCATAGTACCGCAGTACCCTCAGTTCTTAGGTTGCTATGTTCAAAAATAGCTATTTTTCCACCATACTCTATAAGTTCTGCCCTCATCTCAAGTGCAGGAATGGACATATCATCCCTGACATCCTCAGGTACTATGATGGTAGTTAACTCTTCAGACCTAACGTCAAATCTCACAATCGCGCAAGTGTACATATCATGCCACGCCAGATAATGTACTACTGATCCACTGATAGACTGTCCTCGTGCGAAAGCGGTATGAGGACGATAATTCTCATGCGAAACAACCTTTTTCCAGGAACCTCCAGCTTCCAGGACGAACACCCAGTGCTCTGATTTCAGATTAAAAAAAAGGTCCGAGTACATAACAATTGTGCATAGTAGTTTGTGTTGACTATCAATAGGGTCGTATCCGATATAGTGCCGCTTAACATACATAGTTTGACCTTGTTCGGCTATGATGTCGGGCTTTATCTTGGGTAAGGTCAAACGCTGTCCGGTGCTGGGGTTGTATATACAAGCTTTTTTCCCCATTGAGAAACACATCAAGCCGTGGAGATCATTCAAGTAGTAGCCTCCCATCCCTGGGATGCTCAAATCTTGGTCGACCACAAAACTAGTGTTGTCTGGAGACGTTGATGCCATAGACAGCAGTGCACGATGCCCGCCTTCATCCACCAAACACATGTATAGACGTGGTTCTTGTTGTTGTTGTTTTGATCGTGTGAGACTGTCACAAAAATATCGAGAAGAGATGAGTGATGACCACTGCTTTGAGACGCACTTGAACCTTGCCAAGTACTTTCCCGGCAGTCTGATGAGAATTTCGACCAAAAGATCGAGAGGAATCTCGGACATATATCTTCTTCTTCTTTTTGTTCTTAGAGGTAGACCCAGATAACAGCCCATGACCAACAAGTTATAAGCGCGATTAGCTCTTCTTTTCTTCCGTTTAAACAATGTTGATGAGTTATCTCTTTTTGTATCCATTATCTTCAAAGAAAATAAATCAATTGTAAACTCTGTGAATTGGCTTAAAACTATAACGATGTAAAAATTCAAACATTAATAATTAAATACATACACACGAAAAAGGTTTGTTTTTAATCAAATCACCTTGGCAATATTCTGACATTGCTTAAGCCTAAAATCCTGCTCCGAAGCTGCTTGTTTCAGATTCCTTCTTCCTCTGTTCATCTCTTTTACCCTTAACTTCATAGTTTTGCAGCGACGAGGTTCGAGAAAAAAAAAACCTAATTTGTGTATGTATGAATGTATCTATGCAAAGATGCGGTTTTAATTTTAAAGTAAAAATACTATTTTATTGTCTAAAATACAATTTTTTTTTGTAAAACTTGTCTTGACAAAAAGAAAATGTCACATCAAACCTTATTTTAATGTGGGCCACACCTTATATCTTCTTCCTTTTTTGTAACATTGCCGCGCCCTTATATCCATAACTCAAAAATTCTTTGAACTATTTGATTAATAAAATGACTTTTTGTAATAAAACTCATCAACTAATATGGATTATAAAACAACTCATAACTAATATGGATTATAAAACAACTCATCAACTAAAAGTTCGATGAAAGAAATCATCAGCTTTAATTCCATTAACGTATATCACCGTCCGTCTAAAATACCGTGACGAGTGATAAAAATGATTGTTAACGATTTTTAAGTTGAGAGTTTATAATGTTAAAAACTTAATTGAAATTTTTTCTTTTAATTCAAAAATATTTGAAGAGTTTTATCAATAAAAATCACTAAATACTTTTAAACTTTTACTATCACTTATGCATTGTTTAAAACTCTCATATCTATATGCCTTTATAAATAATTTAAATTTCTATGTTATATTAAGTTTTAATTAGTGTTAAGGATACTTAATTCACGAACTCAATCAAACTACTTCGAGTAGGACGTTGGCCTCCTTCTCATGTTTACACGATTTCCGGAACTCAGATTAAACTTTTCTCCTTAGTATCACGAATTAACATGCATTATACCACGCTAACAAATAGTATAAATTGTAAAAGCTTATAAAATCACTATTAAGTCTTATTTATCATTTTAAAAACTATTAAAATATTTATAAAACTTTATAAATCGGTTATAAGATTGATAAAGTAATGCACAAGGATTTATAAATAGTTTTAAAAGCGTATAAATCGATTTAAGATTTTTAAACAATGCATAAGTGATAGTAAAAGTTTGAAAGCATTTAACCATTTTTAGTGACAAAAGCCTTCAATTATTTTTAAATTGAAATAAAATCAGTTAATTAAGTTTTCAACATTATCAACCTTCAACATACAACGTGTTAAGGTCGGTCACCTTCCATCACGATATTTTAGACCAAAGATAACATACATTAACATAACTAAAATTGAAGGTTACTTTTGTTGAATTTTTAGTCGAAGAATTGTTTTATGGTCCACCTTGAGTTAAGAGGTTTTATTACTTAAAATTCTTAATAAAATTTAATATAAACTTGACAGGCTGTAGCCCATAGGCCCGGCCCAGAAACTATTCCAGATTTCATATTCGGTTAACAAAATTTCTCAAATTAAGAAATTTGAGAATTAATTTTTTTTTTTTACTCCAATTGGTCCTTTCTGCAATCCTTGTGTACCCTATGTCTTGTTAATTTCAGCTCCTGCTAAGCTTATGAAAAATATGATACAATCAGCTCACAAGGTTATGATGGGATACAAATCCATCGAAAAATGGACTAGTGAGATCAAAACCCGCCTGAATCAAGCAGAAATAAAATCAAATCTTTTGGATATCAATTTGGGTTCAGACTGAGTTCAAGTTATAATATTTGATATTTGAACTACCATAAAACAAGATATGTTCAAATAGTATGTTGGATTCAATTCGGATTCGGTACTGTTTTTTGGTATGTTTGATTCGAGTTTTTGAGTTCAATACCATCTTTTCTGGATGAGTTCAGTTATGATTTTCCTTTGGGTTCAGTTTCTTGCCCACTTTTACAACTGAGAATCCATAGAGATAATGGTATCAGAAGAGAAATATAGTGAAGAAATGTAGTGGAAATCTTAATTTATTCTCCTTTTAGTAAGTTCATGCGTACAAAGATATCAAGGATTATTGAATTATGTTAAACTTTCTAAAAGAGATTAAAGAGGGAAAATCACACCATTTTCTTGTATCACTGAACATCACCATCAACATCTGCTCAGCCAAAAGTGCGGAGCCATCACTCATCAGCCTATGGAGCTTTGTCAACCCCCTGAATCAGCGCATGTTTCAACTCAGGAACCAAAACTTTAGCTTCCTGGTCTTTGTCTGTCTTTCACTGCATCTGTGGGTCCTGACCCAGAATAGGCGCCCTTCATCATCCTAGCCATTAGGTACAAGAACCCGGTGAAGTCAATAGTACCGTTATCATCTGCACCTGCACCCACTTCGTTGATCATGACCTGAAGCTCGGCTTCGGTCTTGTCCAGGCCGTAGGCACTCATCACGGCACCAAGCTCCTTTGTGGTTACACGACCTGCCAAAATAATCAAAATGTTACTGAACAGAAACCTAAAAGAGGAAAGGGATTAAACATAACATACCATCACCATACTTGTCATATACTTTAAAGAGGTCCTTGAACTTGGGGATATGATCTTCGATGAGCTGGTCCACCATAGCTTCTCTTTTCTCTTCTCCTTTCTGAAACTTTGTTGTGTTATGAACATGGGACTTGATGCGTTTATATATTACCCGAATTGTTTTTGAATCTCGGTTAAGCCCTTGATTGTTGACTTTAATAACATAAATAGAATCAAAATGAGGTTTAAAAATTTTAAGCGCCAGCAACAGGTTGGCAACAAGAGAATTAGACATAATGGATCACACGTTTATCAATAAGCTATGTTAGTGTGCAAGAGTAGTTTGCATGGTCAAGTTTGCCCTGGCCTAGAAACTATCTCGAGATGCAACTGCTAAAATTTCTAACCATTACATCCTAATTATATAATGGCCAAAGTGGTCCAGAGGTGAATCATCAAGCTTCAAGCACACTTGGTTCGCAAGAACTGCAATCTGATGCATTTTGGGGATTAATACATTAAGATACATCCAACAGGGGGACAAGCAAGATCCACTGTAATCCACACTAACAAGTACTCTCTCCGTTTCTAATTGTAAGTAGTTTTGTTAAAAGCACAAATATTTAGAAAGTTATAATTTGAAAAAAAATATCATTTAATCAATTAATTCAACAAATTATAAAAAAACTAACATTATTTCATCGGTCACACAATATCCAATAAATAAAAAGATGCATTGAAATATTTAAACTACTTATATTGTGAAACAAACTTTTTTTGCTAGAACTAATTACATTTGGAAACTGAGCATTTAATCAATTAATTCAACAAATTATAAAAAAACTAACATTATTTCATTGGTCACACAATATCCAATAAATGAAAAGATGCATTGAAATATGTAAACTACTTATATTGTGAAACAAACTTTTTTTTGCTAGAACTACTTACATTTGGAAACGGAGAGAGTAACAAGTAATTATCCACGATCGTCGAGTATTCACTAAGTTGTATTTAGAATTGCTTTTAGATTTTATTCACATTGGAGAAGCTATATATTGCTCAAAATTTAATCAAAAGTAATTTCGATTTGCTAGTTTGATTGGTTCTGGATTTTATGTATAGATTAATCAAAACATATATATGAAAATAATGATGTTGTGTTTTTCAAGTAGATACCAAAATATTTGATTTAAATTATTTTATTTTGGACTTTAACTGGTACTTATTTAAAACTGACAACAACATGCATCAGTAGCACATACGCCATAGTAATAACCATGATCTCTACAAAAAACAATGCAGCTGCCTCCTCCACCACGACATATACTTAAATTACGGAAACGTTGACGATCCATCTGCTTTACTCCATAACCTATTTTATTAAATAAATATTACTAATCCAATATGTATATAATTTTCATTAAAAAGGACAAAATATATTTTGTAATTATAAAATGAAGAATAAACAAATACCTGGAATATTTGAAGTAGTCGGTCGAACATAGACGGGAGATACCATGAAGAGGACAGTAAAAACAAATGCGACTACAAATTTTATGGTGAGAATTTTAAAAGGAACAAAATCTTTCATTGAAATTAAAACTCTGACAGATTGGTCAACATATTATCTTTTGTTCCTTTTACAAGGAGCAACATAAAGTAAAAACTCTATAAATTAATAATATTAAAATTTTGATATTTTATTAATTTATAAAGTTATTAATTTATAAAAAAAATCTTTTTTAGATTTTTCTATTTTAAGATATATATATTTTCTAAAATAAGAAAAAATATTTGATTGTAGTACATATACATTGATTAATTTTTTGAAATTTGACATTTATATTAGTTTAATTATATTATTTGGTGTGTATAAAATATGATTCATATAATTTAGATATGATCTTTATATATAATTTTACTAAATCCTATCAAAATATATTACATGTTAAGAAAATATAAAGATAATTTCATTGTTAATATAAAATAAACGATATAATGTTGATTTGAACTTATATAAAATGTCTAAATTTTAATGGGACTATATATTTACATAAAAAAATTTTAAAAAATATTATTTTATTATTTTATCAATTTGTGTCATATTTTGAATCAGTTTAACTTTAGACCAGAGAAATTTATTAATTTATAGAGTTTTTTTCCGTATGTTAATCGAATCATATATAGGTTAAAGCCGAATGTATATATATTAAAAGTTCAGAGTTTTAAAAGGATAATATCTTATCACTGGTCAGAGTTTTACAAGGA
The DNA here is from genome assembly GCF_000695525.1 of Brassica oleracea var. oleracea. Taxonomy (NCBI): domain Eukaryota; kingdom Viridiplantae; phylum Streptophyta; class Magnoliopsida; order Brassicales; family Brassicaceae; genus Brassica; species Brassica oleracea. The sequence goes on along the minus strand of NC_027750.1, from coordinate 13,672,589 downwards.
ACAATATATGTCAAGTCGAATCAAGATATTTTTAAAGCCGAATCAATATATGTTAAGTTACAAAAAAATATGTTGACCAGTCTGCCATTACATTCGGCTCAAGAAAGCATACCAAAAATACAAGGAATGATTTTTTGCCTGATTACGGTTGAACATTGATGATATAATCGCTAAAAACCGTTGAGGTTATAGTTACCACCACTGGGTTATGTCCTTCACTCATAAGTATACACTATATATCATAAACAACGCACGCCGAAACAGAATCATGGTTGGATTTAGGTTAAGAAAGCACAAAATGGGAACAAAAGCTCTCATCTTTACAATACTCAATTACAATAATAATAATAATAGAGAACCACTCTTGGAGATAATAATAATAATGACGAAAAGGAACAGAACAAGGTAAACACAGAATCTAATCCATTTAGAAGATCATGTACAAAAAGAACAGAACAAGGTCCAAACTACCCAAACTTGGCAAAACTCAAGGATACGTCTCATCGTGAAGCTTTCCAGTCTCGGACAGGTTAAAGCAGAGAGCACCTGAAAGAATGTTCAAAAGGAATCGAAAGTTTATACATCCCCATTAGCCTGAAGTTTCAATTTCTTTTCCGTGATCTTCTGAAAGATTCCTCTTCAATCTTCTCAACCATATCCCATAATCTAAAGGATACGGTGTCCCACATAGACTATCAACGTAGTCAGAAAACGCTTTCAAAATGGTTGAGACATCGCCTAGCTTCTGCTGAATCAATCTTTTCGACCAAGAGGTCTCTCTCCATTGAAGAGCTCCTTCAACTGAATCCAAATCAGGCAAGTCTCCAAAACAGAAATAAAGCATGTATATCAAGCTCTCTGCGTCTGATGCAGCGCAAAGCTTCCCTTCCTGGAGTGCGTAGGTCGAGGAGAAGTGAAGATTCATTGCAGGTCTATCTCTATCCTCAAGCACCGCGTGACCCCAACCTATTAGTACAAAGTAAGGTTGTCTCACACCAGAAGTGACATAGACTACGTTCTCTGGACGGATGTCTCCGTGGCGAATACCAGCTGAAGAGGAGGAAGAGAGTGCAGATAAGCAATCATGGCAACATCTAATAGCTTCTTCTGGACCAAACCTCCCTTCGTTTACCATATCAGATACTGTCTCGCCAACGGGAGTGGTCACGAGAATGGGAGTTCCGCACCAGGGATGATCACACCGTCCGCCTGAACTTGGTTTTTGACATTGCCCTGGGTGAATAATCCGACCAGAACCGTGGAGCTGCGGCAAGTACTTGCTAGAAAGTCCTCTCTGTCTCATAATACTTAGCATTTTAGTTTGTCTTTGCACCTGATACCACAAGTTCATGTCTTCCAAAGCTGGCTCTAGCTGCGAAGGAGGAGAACCAACGTAGAGAAACACAGACTTCCCTGCTTCATCCACCGGTGATGCGATATGATAAGGAAGTGTACCGTTGGTCAACACTTGGTTAATCTGATACCCTTTTTGATAGTTTGAATCCTCCAACCACAAAACCGATCCTACTTCAAGTTTCATCAACGGTTCAGGCTCAATTTTACTCGACTCTTCTTCATGAACTTCCACGATTTCAGGAGACATGGTTCTCTGCTGGAGCCTAAACATACCGTTCTCATTAAGACCAGTGTCCCCCAACTGCCTCTCTTGTCTTCTAGAGTGAACGCGAGAGCTATGGTCAGCAGCCAAGTCTTCAATAGAGTGCCTAGGCGGCCCAAAATACTGCATTATACTATGGTAAGTGGCGAAAACCACTTGCAAAGCACCAATGTCTCTCCAGTTAGCATTCCCAAGCTTGTTCCATATCCTATCAATAGGAGACACAGAGATCTTCGAATGGTTCTTTATCCAATCCGCAGCGCAGTCATAAACATTATTAACATCAAAATCAAGCTTACTCACATCCCCTTCCACTTTCACAACTCCCCCATACTGCAAATCAACCAAAAGAACGAACACGCAGTTTGCGCTCTGAGAAAAATCCAACCGGCTCACACTTCTTGAGATAAGCACACGGAGAGCATAGAAAAGAGCTTCTCCTAGTACAGGCAACGAAGGCTGACGACTTCCAACCTCAGGCCTTAGCAGAGCAAGTTCAAGAACGTGATCCCACTTCCCATGAGGATGCCTCGGATTCTTCAGCAACACACCCGTCGCAGAAAGACCATCAAGCCTCCCAAGAGCTAAAGCCTTCTCAGCCTGATAAAACTTAAGATTCTCACTAAACAAACACCCAACGGAGAAAGGAACAGGCTCCTCCTCCTGACTACTCCAAAACGCCTCCCAGAGGCTCTTAACCGCGGCGTGCAAGAAATCCTCTACCGCTAGATAAGCGTTTGCTTCCACTGAAGTGGATGTTGAAGCGTAGACAGCGTTTGGCATACGAGTCAGCTGCTGGAAAGAGACGCCTTCTAGTGCGTAGTCGAACTTTTGCAGCTCAACGAGCTCGAAAGGAGGTTCAAAGACCGGTTTAATTTTATCGTTCTCTGATACTGAACCGAACCAATCTTGGAGATTCTCAGTGAAACGCTCACTGTCAGTGAACCTGGTGAGGAAGTCTCGTCGTATACGAGATCTGCTTCCCGATGATCGCTTCGTAGTTGTACCAGACCCGATTGATTCTAGGTCTGGAGATGATTTGGCTGTAAGAAAAGAGGAAACTTTAAATCGAATCATTACAGAACATGGCAATGTCTTTACATAGAATCAATCTTAGAACAGAGGAATCAAAAGCTTTTCAAATTGAATTGAATTCGATTCGTATTGAGTCTTATCACTAAGCTATCGATTCAATCGAGATCAGATTTAGGGCTTGATTGAATCTAGGGTTTTCGAAACGGAATCTGAGAAGGGGTATGAAGAAGAAAGTAACGAACCTTCCATTGAAGAAGAATGAGAATCACAATCTTGTTCTTCTTCTTCGTCTTTAGTCTCTGCTTTCTTTCTCTGTCTTCGCGTTTTCTCTGAAGATTCTCTCTAATGAGACCTGAGTTCGATTAGTCGCTGACATGTGTTCTCTTACCTTTTTTTATTATTTTTTTATTCTTTTGGGTAGTTTTGTTTGGTATATGTTTAATTATTTTTAATTATAATACAGGTCAAAAAAGTACCAAACACTAACAATTATTAACCAATTAAATTAATAAAAATTTAGTAGGGGCCGCAGAAAGACTGCGGTCTTACTGTATATTCAAAATAAATTCTCTAAATTTAACTGTAGGGCCATTTTTAAAAACAAGAACCACAAGATTTTAGATGAAACAAAAAAATGAAGGGACAAGCAGGGACGTTGCAGCGCCAGAGACTTGATGCCATTATCAAGTGCTTGTTCCTTGAAGCAAAGTGAAGAGCTGAAACTTGAAGAGGTTTGTTTGTAGCTTCAAGTGCTCTTTGGAGTACGATTGTCACTCTATTGGCTTTTCCTTAGTTAAGTTTAATATGTTTCGTCGTGGCTTTTCTATTTCAATACACAGTGCTGTTTTATGTGTGAAGGTTCTGTCCACAATGCAATGAGGCTTCCTGAATTGTTTGTGATACATCTAAAGAGATTCTCATACATCAGATCCATGAAACGCAAGTTGGAAACACTCGTGAACAATTCCCAATTCAGGACTTAGATTTGACAAGGTATGTAGCCAAACAAAAATCTCTCTGGGCCACAACTCAATGAGCTATATGCTTTGACCAACCATTACGGTGGTATGGGCAGTGAACACTACACCGCATATATATATCAAGGTCAGTTACAAGCAGCTTTAGTTCTCCAAATGGCGGTTCAATTCTGTTTCTCTACTTCTGAATTTCCTACTTTTTTTTTTATTTTGATTTTGTCTGCAGCCTTTAGACATAGTTTGCAAAAATGTATGACTTCTATTTAGGACCGGCTCAATATTTATTTGACCCGTAGACAAAAAAAATTTTTAAGATCTTAACATGATTTATGTTTATCTAAAATTTTGATATATTTTTAAAAAATTTATCATTCAGTTTGTTTATAAAATTTGTGATGAAAACAAACTATGTACACGTAAAATATTTTTGGTACCTTTTCCAACCAAATTTAATGAATATTTTGTCCCCAGTTGCACCGTTTGTCCCCCGCGGCTCTGTTCGTTCTAGTTTCACTAAAGACATTGTGGTAGATAGAGTAGTTGTATTTCTGATATATTATATATGTTGATAGCATTTTTTAAGATAGGTACATGAAGGGATCAAATTTTACGGAAACCTTGTTGCAGATTGGACAAACCAATGTTGACTCATGTTGCCCCTGTGAAATGAGACATGTTAGGAGACTGAAATTCCCGCATTACTACTAAAAGTTGAAACCAAATAAAAATAACAATATGACATGGCTCTGAATCACAAGCTGAATACCAGTTTAAAGCTGATAATATATGATGGGTACACAAATAAATAAAAAGGAAAACTGCATATAAATTGTTGGGAATAAACTTTCAGCCATATAGTTTTGGACCATCCCAGCTCCTCTCTCATATCAAACTTATATACTCAATCTCTGGTTATAGGTATCTTTAATTTTGTTCACTAATGTATGATCCTTTTCTATAATCAGGTCTCTCGGTTATAACACAAATTGTTAGAATGTACCTAAATGTCTGTTACAGGTGTGAGGCTTAGACCTTCATGTAGGGTTTGCAATAAAGATCCTAGTGCACTTGAGTTTCTTTGAACGTAACAGAAATAGAGATCAAAACCTACACGAACTTCAATAATTAGGTCAAATGAATAAGAATCAAAATAAAATGATAACTGAAAAAACAAAATTGCTTTGTGATAAATATGTCATGTGCTGTACTTGTAATCATTTCTAGTGTCTCAATTGATCCAGAAGAGATACCCAAAACCTCAAAATTCTTATATATAAATGAGTCATGTACGTAATCAATATATGAGAATAAGTAACTGCAGAAACATCATACGAAATATTGTTTGTATATATATTTAAATAAGAGAAATAATTTAACATATTGATACGCATGAATTGTTATCGCTTAACTACATACTGAAAAGTAATCCGACGCTGAAAATGTTGGAGTTGCAAGACCAAATAAAGTTGCCCTGAGAAAAATACAAGACTTGGACTACACACGTCACTACAGTTATAAGAGACTCCAACTCCAGTGAGATTGCCATATTGCTCAAACGCCATTTTCATCAAGGAAAAAAAGGTGCTTAAAAACAAAAAAACAAGAACTTTGTGTAGGCCTAAAAGTTGTGTGTGTGGAAATGAAGTTGCTGGGG
>NC_027750.1:13660905-13667203 GCF_000695525.1 Brassica oleracea var. oleracea | reverse complement strand
GGTGGGGGTGATTAGATGACCATTTGGATTTGTTGCCCTCTCTTTTTCACATTTTTTCTTTACTACCCAAAAATGCACCCACATTTTTGACCCACATCCACTTTCTTTATTTTTCTTTCTCAAATTTCAAATCAAAATGCGTCTTTTCTTAAAACCCACCCCTAAAACATTTAGTATCTTGAGCATAATATTTATGCCTATACATATATAGACACACATTCTACGAAGATTTTATAGTCCAAACATTTTGATGTTTGGACAATTAACTAGATCGCTTGTATTGAAATTCTCGAATCTCCAATTCCTCTATGTTTCTAATTTACAATGCGCACTGAGTGATCAACACCGTACCAAGCTTTGCTTCCAAAATCCAATTAAATAATTATGATAAATATGTTAACCATTACTGTTTTGAAGATTACTGATTACAGAAGTTTATGATATAATGTTATGAAAACACTATAAAGATAGAAAATGAAAGTTCTCAAAAAAAAAAGATAGAAAATGATGTGGATATAGACGCCCGACATTATGCATGGTTCAGCTCGAATTTGGTAGAAGTATGTGATTCATACATAAAGCTGAAAACTATTTAAAAGCTTAAAGCTATTTAGTTATATTTACGAATTATTTTCTACGTAAAAAAAGGTGTGATACATATCCCAGCCTTTTTTTTTTTTTTACCCATGCCAGCCTTTGTCAGAAGGATTTTGTGTAAGCATATAATTCCCCAATCGCTGAAACGTAACATATTCGATCTGGTAACTATCACGAAGACTCGAGTACGTGGAATCCACACATCCACACTCACATGACACCAAGTACACCGTTTCATTTCCATCTCATCTTTATATATAAAAGATGCTTTGCTTCTCTTCCTGGTATGCCAACAAGAATGTCAGCGCAACAATTCGCGAGCTCCTGTTGCACGTATGAAACACATCGTTTCATTTATTTGTCAGATTTTTTCAGTTTGGGTTTTTGTTTATAATCGTTGTCATTGTTTTGCTTTGTAAAGTCCATGTATAAAGATCATGTCATCTGCCCGAAACACGTCTTTTTGCATTCTTTATTTTTTTTTTTTCCTCAGCTGATGTGATATCGTGCCCCAGTCTAGGGTTTCGGTTGAGATACGATGTCCAGCAATCTACCAGGTTCGATCGAGTTGCAAAATCCCGTTTTCTTCTCCGCCGTTGCGCGATATCTTAACCCAACCAAGGGTTTCGATCGGATCCAGCAATCTACCGGTTACAGATGCATCATCTTAAAGTCCTTATTAAATTAATCATCCACGATCTACAATCAGTGTGAGGTTCTCTCTTGCAAGGCGGTGGAGATTCGAGTATAAAAAGGTTAACATCTCTACTCTCAAAATCATCCTACCAATCTATTCAAACAGGGAAATCCACATATTTTCTGAGAAATGGCTAATTCACAACCTTTTCTTTCCGATTTGAACACCAGTAGAGGTTCTCCCACAGTTGAGGTCAAGACATACCTCTCAATTGCCAAGCTCCTCTTTCCTGCTCGACGATTTGAAAGTCAGCCATTGTAATACTGGTCACGGTTATCTTCTTCTGAGAGATTTAGAGTTTTGTTATGTGTTGTGCAGATGATCTTTATCCTCTATTGGCAATGCCTGGAAAGGTCGTGGATTTCTTTATTCCCAGATATTGAAGGTTAGTGGAAACTATGGTCTCATGTCTTTGTAATTGTCAGTTACTGTTTCTCTTCTTTGATGTGTGTTGTTTGTCGTAGTACTGGTGATTCGGGTGGTTTTTCATTTGTTTTCTTTGAGTATATGAAGTTCACAAAGCAGTGGAAAAAAAATTCTTGATGGTTTATGCACTTGGTAATTGGATTTGACATGAAAGCTTTGGTCATTGTTTTAGGAAGAGTTGTTTTAAGCTTTTAGTTTTAAGTTCCAATTTTCGATTCTTACACTTCAGCCAATTTTAATGTTACACATATGTATGCAAGGCATAGATTAATCTTAAGAAAAACTTTGATCCTGAAATTTAGGGTTTGTGTACAGATGAGCATGAATTTATATGGCGGGAAGTTCCATTGTTGGTCATTTCTCTTTGCAAAACTTGCTATGTTTCTCACATTAGTTTTGTTGGTTTTCTCAGGGCTGTATTTGCAAAACTTGCTTTGTTTCTCTTTGCAAGCTAACTATGGAATAACCCGAGAAAGAAAATTCCCGGAGCATCAAGGATCATATTTGATGTGGGGAGGAAATGAGATTATGGCGCAAGAACTCTGTTCTCCTTCTCACCAACTCATTAGCACGAATCTTAGCAGCTATTCCATGTATGTTAAACAAAAACATCCACATTTCAAGTGTAATTAAAAGGTTATCTTTTATATATATAGATATTCTACGATAACTTATAAACATTATTCAGCTTAATTAATATGCGCATACATTTCATGTCTTCTCTTAATAACAAGGCATACTAATATTGAATATACAATATCTATATATAAAGACCCTAGATGAACCAATAGGCTTATAGTATATTAGTGAACGTACATTTTTTTTTTGACAACAACATTTAGAACTACTAAGCTGATCCAACTGATTCAGCAAGCCAAACCGGTGGGATAGAATCGACATAAAGCATAGCTGAAGGAGAGCTGAAGGAGAACTCCTCGCACCACGTGCAAGTTTGTCCGCCAAGGTATTTTGTGCTCTTGGAATATGTCTGATCCGGAAGTTAGTGAAGAAAGTCTTACTGCGGCTGAATTCTTCCATGTGTGTAGAGAAAGCTGGCCATTCTTCAGGTGTCGACACCATCTTCCCCAATTGAGAACAATCCGTCGCAAAAACTACATCAGAAAATTGCAGGGTCTTCATGCACTCCATTGCCCAAATTAGTGCGTAAACGTACATATAAAATGTATAATATTATATAGTGAACGCAAAATTGAATTTACTAATTTTATATACATATACTGAGCATTTAACATATGAATAATGTTTTAGCAAAAAAAAACATAGGAATAATAATTTGCTTTCACGATAAATAGTGCTCCTAATTTCTTCTTTTTTCATACAATAGCGCAAACATATTATTATATATTACTCCCACTTAGCTATTTGAATAAACGGACACTCTGATATTTGAAAATTTTGAACGCTTCTCTTTGTTCGGTAAACGGTTTTATTTCAAAGTATTAATACACCAATGTAAAAATATATTTTGCAAGATAATTACACGCATCTGCAGCATAAGCTATTTATTACATACAAGCATACATACGAGCATGGATTCTATAAAAACGTTCGTGCAATATTATCATTTAATTTATTGTTAATTCATACCGCAAGTTTCCACAGTATTTATAACTTCTAAATTAATAGTAAAACATATCTAATAAATTCTAAACTTATTTAATAACGATAGACCGTATTCAATTTAAAGAATGGCAAGGGAGTTGAAGTATGACTTTCATTAGAAAAAAACTATCACATTTTAATTAAAACATACACAGACTAAGCTACTCACACTAACAAAATATTTTTTTGGCTTAGATAATATAAGCTTTTCCTTAACATATTTCTCTGGCATGATCATTGCATAATTATATGCGGACATCATTAATCTTATTATATTAGATTTTTTTCATAGAATAATGAAAGTTACTTTCATTTTAATTCAGTCCAAAAATATTTATCAAAAATAGAAATATGATCTCCAAATTTTATTTTTTGATTTTTATTTATAATATCGTTTTCAATTTAAATTTTTTTTTAAATGCTTCATAAAATTAATGTAAATTCATATAAAATAGTTTTTTTTTCTAACTTTCCGTCCGTAGGGCGTACCGACCCTAGTTTTCTTAGAGCAGCTGCAACGCTGATCCTTACAAAAAATTCTTAGCAACAAATTATTTTTATAATATGCGGGGACCAAAAAATTTAGGAATTTGTGCCATAATTGTGTTTTGCAGTCCGTAGGTAAGGACCATTTCGCTGCCGGGCTCGTCACTGTGCGCAGGTCCCATCGCCGCATGGGAAACCCGCCATTGGCCGTTTTTTTTTTTTTAACTGAAAAAAATAAAAATAATAAAATAATATAAAAGACTTACCTGGGTTATCGAGCCATGAGAAACACGGTTGTGGATGCCCTTATAACTTGAAAGTGTTTTTTGTAGCCACATAACTATAATATTAATGTGTACGGGGATCATTATTAAATTGGTCACAATAAACTGGCAGAATTATAATCAAATTTACTTCTTAAAAATAAAATTAGAGTTTTATCTGTTACATATATAAGTACATAGAGGGTTTATCTATCTTATAAATCTGAATTAAAATTTTATAATAAAATAACACCTCTACGTTCTCACCATATCTATAAATTAATGGGACCTTGTTTGATATATACCATTGAATTTATATAATTTATCTAATTAAATTTTATGTTAGATACGAATGACACATAAACCTTCCTCAACTAAGTAAACTAAAGCAAAAAAAAAAAAAAAAGAAAAGTAGCCACTAATGCATATTCTATAAAAGATAATGGATGCTCAACTATATTATAAAACATAAGTGAAGGGTTTGAGACATAAACTGATAAGATATGCAATATCTAGCTAGGGATATAGTAATATCTATTAAAAGGAAGATAATCCATTGAGTTATTATGCTGTGGTTAGCTTTGCAGATTGACATCAACATGGTGCATATGTATATGTATGCAGACGTGCTCACATATATTAGCATATGCACGTGCAAATACACATGCACATTCATATATATATACACAAATTCTTCTGTAGTAAGAAACGGAAACCACCAAATATAGTCTGTTTTAATTGATTTCACATCAAGTTTACCAAAACATAGTCCAAATTGCTTATGGATATGTTATTGTTACCCGCCATACTTCAGTTTCCAAACATTCAAATCCGTAAAGTTCAGTACTACTGCTGGTCATGACATAAACTAAAGTTGAGACAGACCACGTACATTGTCACTATGTGATTTGATCTCTATTATTATTTCACACTTGTCATTGTACGAATTGCTAGAAAGTATAAATAACATACACGTAAAAGATTTTACTCGTCTTCTAATGGTGGTAACTAGTTGTATGTATAAAAGCGACTTCAAACCGAGGTCAAATGGAGATGTGGAATCATGACAACCACTTGAGGTGGAGTTTGGGGGCGAAAGGTAGTTTTATAATAACAAAATAATCGTTTTCCAATAAAATATCTGCATATGATTTTTATGATATTCTAATTTTACGCTAATTTGTTTGATCAAAAAAAAAAATATATATTCGAGTGTAAAATCTTTATATATGAATAAACATGGTATTTTGTATAACTTTCTAGATAGAACTGCATTGTATATGCATGGTATGATATATACATATCATGCATGCTCTAATTCACACTGACCATGCATAAGATTTTAGTATTTATTTGCTCCTATTGTAGATCTAAAAAAATCTTCTTTTAGGAAGAGATATAAATCGATACCAGACAAAGCATCAGGGCCGGCTTAGGCACAGGGGCAAGGAGAGCGTGGACCCATGGCCCAATTTTTTTTTTGTGTATAATTAGTATTAAACTGGGGTCTGATTTAAAAAAAAAAATTAAGAAAAGGGGCTTAAAATTTTTAAATTATCCATAATTATCTATAAAGCACATCTAAATTTTTTACTCAAGAGCCCATAATTTACTTGAGCAGGCCCTGCAAGGCATCCAACATATATGTTGTCCACCTTAATAATTTCACAGAGGAAGGTATTTTCAGATAAAATGGTAGTTTTGAGATATGGGTCTTAAACTTACGCAGGATTGAACCCAGTTGGTTGTTGCGGTAACGTGGAATTCACCTTTGTCCACTTGTGTGTGTTCTCGTTGATTTGATCTCTTAAGAAGATTTGACCACAAAAAAAACCCTCTTAAGATCGACGATATATGACCAGGAGTGTAGAAATTAGGATATGCGGGTTGGACCTAATTATTAAGCCTAATGGCTCAAATAATATATGGCAAAATGTGAAAATGAAATGGGCCTATGGGTTCTTTCAAAAAGCCTTGTTGGCTTTAATGAAATGAAGTTAACAACAACCCACATTGGTTGGGAGAGTTGATTTTGAGGAGTATATATATGTCTTCATGACATGAGAGGTTAAACAGCTCAGAGGAAGAGAGAGCTCCCCACGCGCGCGCCGCCGCCGCCGTCCGGTTTTCAAAGGTCACGTTTATTTAAAACCGGACCTTGATGGCAAAGGCTTCAAAACGTGGCAGAAGAAGATGATGTTCTTCC
>NC_027750.1:13650036-13660377 GCF_000695525.1 Brassica oleracea var. oleracea | reverse complement strand
AAAGGCACACGCCCATTCTCCTGCCAAGCCTTCCAAAACTGTTGCAGCCCTGAAGGCTTCTGGAAAAAACTTCAAGAACAAAGGCATTGAAATCAATGCGAATGCGAATGTGGAGAAGTTCAGGGGGAAATGTCACTACTGCCACAAAGTGGGGCACAAGACTGTTGAGTGTCGCAAAAAGATCAAGGATGAGAAGGCTCAGGCAAATCTCACAGAGGAGGATCTCGTTGCTGTGGTGACTGAAGCCAACATGGTTGAAAGCAACAACCCCAAGGAATGGTGGTATGACACTGGTGCAACCACCCACATTTGCACCGATAGGGCGATGTTCAGCACCTATCAGAAAAGCATGACTGAGGAGAAGCTCAAGATGGGAAACACTGCAGTCTCCAAGATTGAAGGACGCGGCAATGTGATTTTGAAGATGACATCTGGACATGAGGTCACTCTGACGAATGTGAAGCATGTGCCTGACATGAGGAAGAACCTGGTCTCGGGAACCTTGCTCAGCAAGAATGGATTCGCCACAAATTTTGAGGCGGACAAGCTCGTGATTAGGAAAAATGGGATGTATTTGGGAAGAGGGTATGTTAAGGGTGGACTTGTCAAGTTGAATGTAATGACAGTCCCTCCGAAAGTTGTAGCTTCAAAAGTTTCAATGAATAAGAAAGAGCCAGTTGCTTATTTGGTTGAGTCTTTTAATATATGGCATGAAAGATTAGGTCATGTAAACTACAAATCTATACAAAGATTAATGAATTTAAATCTAATTCCTAAATGCAAAACAAGTAAACAAAAATGTGAAGTATGCGTACAGGCTAAGCTCACGAAAACGCCATCACCTCGTGTTGAAATGACTAATAAACCTCTAGATTTAATTCACACAGATTTATGTGATTTAAAATACTTACAAACTAGAGGTGATAAAAAGTACTTTGTGACCTTCATAGATGACTGTACAAAATATTGTTTTGTATATTTACTACATATACTTGTATATAACCCATATTACAATGAGATCTTTTCGTAGTGGTCATGTTGGTCGATTTGTCAAATTCCTACTATAAGTTAGCCAACAAAACCTTAAACTATAAAGTTACTTTAACGAAGGAAACATAAAATGGAGCAAGAGAAAAAAATGAAAATATCGTTTTATGTCGTTCTATTTGCACTTCAAACAAAACACGAAAAAAAACGATCTTACAAAACTAAACACTCACCTGTTCCACATCAATCACACTAATAATCTAGACTTTAAGTAGCCACAAGTTTTATTTACCTAATATAATTGGGTTCATGAAGTCAACTAAACCGAATATTTATATGTAGAATGATCTATATATCCACTTACTTTAAAGATAATTAATTCATGTATATGAAGTTATTATAATAAATATAAAATTTAATAACAAATATAGAAAAGAGAAACGAAAAGGAGAAAGCAGAGAACACTGAAAAATCCGAATATTGTGCATATAAATACAATGAACCTCACCACTTGGTTCTTCGGAAAAAAATACATATTCTCTAAGTGTTTATCTTCTCCCTATTCCTAACTCATTTCTCTTATATACAAACACAAATCTTTGACATCTTTGTCATCCTCAAAGATCATAAATATCCCCAAATTTTGTTTAATTTTTCTTGTCTTAAAACCTTAAAAAGCAATTAAGATGGGATTAAGGATGTCAGAATCAGCTAAACCTTACTTTGCAATGGTTTGCCTTCAGTTCGGATACGCCGGTATGAACCTGGTCACTAAAGCCGTCCTTGACCGTGGTATGAGCCATTACGTTCTTGTTTCATATCGCAACGCTTTTGCCACTGCCGCGATTGCACCTTTTTCATTTCTCTCCGAAAGGTACATTAAAAAGTTCATATTGTTTTTAAGATAACACAGTTAATTTTTGTTTTGCGAGTTTTATGATATTTATGTGATGGTGGATTTTAGGAAAGTGAGGTCAAAGATAACGTTTCCAATATTCATGCACATATTTGTTCTTGCTCTTCTTGGGTTAGTCTTCTTAAACCATAACCGAAATTAAACTTGTCTTGTTGAATGTATACAAAATTGTTACAATTATAAGGCTAAAATATGATTTTAATCAAACAGGCCTGTAATTGATCAAAATCTATATTACATCGGTCTGAAACTCACATCTCCGACGTTTTCATCGGCCGTCAGCAACATCGTGCCGGCAATTACCTTTATCCTCGCCACTCTTTTCAGGTACATACACATGCATGATGCATACATAGATACATAAAAGCAATATTTTATTTATATTGTCATACGTGGATATGCACCAATTCATACAAAGATGTATAGTACAATATGTATGTTATAATATCATAAATTGTTAAATATTAACGTGTTTTATGTGAATATTTGAATATAAAAAGGATGGAGAAAGTGGAGATGAGAAAAGTAAGATGTCAAGTGAAAGTGGTGGGGACTTTAGTAACATTGGTTGGATCCATATTGGTGATATTATACAAAGGTCCTTTCATCAATTTCTCCCGATCTCACCTCAGTACCACCACCTCTTTGCCGCTGGCCGGTAATTATCTTAAAGCCACCGCCTTTCTCCTTGTCGCCTCCCTCTCATGGGCTTCGTTCTTCATTCTTCAGGTATCATTTATTGATCCAAACTAAGAAAGTAGTTGGTGTTACAGTTTCCTGAGATTTTGGTTTACTCTTAGATTGTTTGAATTGATATATATCAATAAACCCTTAGTTTGGCCTATGAATAAGCTAAAGTGTTTAATTTGATTTTTTTTTTTTTTTTTGTAACACCAAATTTATATTAAAGATCAAGGAGCGTAAGAGTTTACAACTGAAACAGAAGATTCCGGAGTCATGCTCGACGGTAAAACGAAAGTAGAAAGCATTATGAAACATAGAAAGATAAAGCCTATAAGAGGCGAGTCAAGCTCAGCAAGATGAAGAACCCCATGGAGAAGTTTCACCCTAATCCCTAAGGAGATTGTTCGCGAGAACAATTGATTGTCGAAATCGACGTTGATACACCAATGAGAAGCGACTGGATTGTTACCTGCCAAGAGCTTTTGGTGAGAAGCTCTAGGACCTTGGGCAACACCGAGAAGAAGAAGTCCTATATGACTGGATTTGGTACTGAAGTTTACACGATCAGTTCTAAACTCAACAAAGCTTCTCAACGAGACTAGGTGAATCTCAAAAGCTAACTTAGCCTTCATAGTGACGCTTAGGACAGGGGAGTTGGATGACGGAGTGAACGGTTCAATCGGGTCAAAACCTTGGACCTCAACATTACCGTGTCGAAGCCAATAGTTTATAGCCGGAATAGACCTGAGCATATTTTCATCGCACTCGTTCTGGTTGAGCGTGTTTGAGCAAACGTCGGGTAAGAGGCTGAATGTTTCGGGACGGTCGAGTCTCCTTGCACAATACTTCGGATTTTTCCTCCGACTTGTTGGAGTCAGAGCACATGGCAGTGGAGGAGCGAACTGATATTCTTCGGTTTCACTTCCTAGGTGAGGAAGAAGGTGAAGATGGGGTGGACAGGTTCTTGCAGTTGACGGAGATGACAGTAGGTCTACTCGGAATAGCTTATCTCCATAGAGTCCTTGGCGTTGACGCAGTGTTGACTCGATGACTGATTCAAACACGGCATTATCAAAGCCTGCAAAGAAACTGGCGATGGTTGGTGAGAGGTGCAGGTTGGAGGCGGAGGTGGTGAGCGGATCTGGACTCTGAACTGACGAAAACGCGATGCTACACGATTGAGAGACGCCTCCTCGTCCAGAGCGGCGAAGGTTCGCAGCGGTGGTGAAGGAGACTACGCCGGAGCGGCATTGATGCACGGTGTAGTCTAGAGAGGTTTATTGGCAGCAGGGCGGAGTCACAGCGTTAAGGAAGGGATCTGAGGTGGCGTGGAATGGTGGAGGCGCTTTGGAGATGCAGAAACTACCAGATCTTACGAGTCTATGCTCGGGATAAGGGATCTGATGGTTCCACTTGTATGATGAGGTACGGCGCTCAGCGTGGTAGTGGTGACGGTTCCGCCTGGTCGACATGGGAATGAGACGGTGGTGTCGTTGATGCTGGCGGAGATGAGGAGAATGGGAGGTGATGTCGACGAAGAGGGACGGGGATGATTCTGGCGAGGAGCCTTAATCCCAGAGATACAAACCTCAGATCTGATGCTCTAGTTGAAGGGGCCGTCGCGGGAGAGGATGCAGTGAGCAGAGGAGCCGCAGTGGACTTCAGAGGAGCTGACGACAGGTCCACCGGTGTTCTTCTGAGTAGTGCTTGAGACCAAGCCACATAACCCATCTACAGCACCGACGACGAAGAAACTGAACAGAGAAGTGAACAGAGAAGTGACGAAGATGCAGAAGACGGTGACTGGAGACATGACTGGAGATGAATGGCGACGCCGGCAAGCTGAACCACCGCCGGCGTCGAGAGATGCGGCTCCTTGGGTTCTGTGCTAGAGAGAAAAGAGGCTAGGGCGAACAGCATGCGCAGTTGGAAACTTTCTCTCGCTAAGTCAGGGCTAGATCGTGCTTTTGTTTAAGTTGATTACATATACTAAAATATATATTTTATATTATTCTGAGATCTGAATTATATGTTACAGCATTTAGGTATTGATTTATTACATTGACAAATCTAAAATATTAAGCTGCAGTAAAATCAGACGAAAAAGGATTGGACTAAAACTTATCACGGCTTTTACTCTATACATTTTGTATAGGATATATAAATTTATATGGATCTAACTAATTAGGGGTTATGTGCTTTTTTATTATATTTTTGTTAGGCATCGACTTTGAAGAAATACTCAGCCCATCTCTCGTTATCAACCATGGTGTGTTTCATGGGAACGTTACAATCATTAGCCCTAACCTTCGTAATGGAACACAATCCTTCTGCTTTGAGCATAGGTCTTGACATGAACCTTCTCGCTTCTGCCTACGCGGTCCGTTCTCTTCCTTTAAAGTTCAAGCAACTTTTTTTATATATAATGCAACGATCAATACACAAATGACTGATAATGTTTTTTTTTTTGGTAAAATGTTAAGCAATGATGGATAAATTGATACTTATATATGTGATTGGTTCAATTATAGGGAATAATGTCGTCCAGCATCGCTTACTATGTTCAAGGACTTATGATGCAACGAAAAGGGCCTGTCTTCGTCACTGCTTTTAACCCTCTTGTCGTTGTAATTGTCTCCGTAATGAGCTTGTTCGTTCTCGAGCAAGGAATCTACCTTGGAGGGTATGTTAACAACAACCGGTTTATTATGATATATACCTGGTTTAGTCTTGTCCTATCGTGTTAATTAATTTAAACCCGAATTTATATTTCAGGGTTCTTGGAGTTGTTGTTTTGACGGTAGGGGTCTATGCTGTGTTATGGGGAAAGCACGTAGACGATATCGGTGAGGAACTATACCGTGAAGATAACCCTGTTTTAGAAGCCGTTAAGCGTTGTAGTAGAAATTATGGTCTCACAATAATGCCGAAAATCAAAGAAGCTGATGAGGATGTTGAAACCGGGAAAGTTCAGGCAGCTGAGAAGGAATCATCGTTGGCGGTTATGGTTTTTTATAGTGAAAATGTGGATAATTGATTCACGATGCTAACTAGATGGTTTTTGTTTGAGGCAAAATTGGGGAAAAGAGTAACTTCTTTTTGATACTTAGTTTAAATTCCTTCCCCTCCTTCAAAAGATCTATTTATAGTTTTGACTCTCTGGGGTAACCAAGGATTAATGAACCATCCATTTTGATCATTAAATAAGCATATATGTAAATCACTGCATTTGGTATTCATATCCAACTGCTACATACCATTATATTGTAGATTTAATGAAAATACATAACAAAGATTGTATTTCCTCTGTTTATGTTTTTCATAGATGTTGGTTTACAAGCTTTCACATAGAAACTAATAAATGTATTAACTATTAATTTTCATTAATTTAGAAGAATTATCAATAAGCACAAAAACAACCAAAAATAATGTGATGAACATAAAATTGGCTATTATATCCAGTATCGTATATACATATATTAATTTTTAATTTAGTATTTTTCTTTTATTTAATTTTTATATATTGTAATTTATTTTAGTATTTAAAAATAAAAATTATTCAAATTCACAACTTTGTTTGAAAAGCATAAATTATATGAAAACTAATATGTGATATTAAAGTAAAAAAATCATCCACATAGAACACAATCGTATTCAATTTTATATACAATTTTTGTAATATATTAACTCTTCAAAATTAAGAAATACAATATTTTGAATTTATTTATAAAGATTTGTTTGAATGGATTAATGTTTATCGATCTAGAGTTTTGGATTTTGAATCTAAATTTAGTCATGTATAACTATAATAATTAGAAAATGTACACTAAACATGTTCTACATATGATAAAATAGTTTGTTGTTGTATACTTATATGTTTGGTAAATTTCATGAAGAACAAAATGTGATTAAAATTTTGTTTGGACTTTATTTTCATATGTATATGGTTAGCCACTTGAATTTTTTTATCTGCTGTATTCTTTTTTTTTCTTTATTATTTGTTTATGTGAATTGTTCCGTCTATGTATCATTTATTATTGCAAAATTAGTTTCTAACCAAAACTATATTTTCAGATTATCATGAATTGGTAATAGTGAATGAAGAAACTATTGATCTTGTTCAAATTTAAAAATGCAATGAAAATATTTTTGAAACCACATTAAGTAGTTATGATAATGTGGTACAAGATATAGCTATTTAAGAAATTGAAATCATATACAGAAGATTGATAGGTGTTGAAACTCTATTTCCAAACTTCTGTTTGTACAAGCCAAGCACTAACCAATTATCTGTAAAATGTCATTTATAGTTATGTCAAATGTTTATATACAAATCAAAGAAGGTTTACTATTAACATACTAAATAAATGTCAATATGAGAGATTCATATCTCATATGAATGAACACAATTTTCTTAGTTTTGCTATATATGTTTCACATACAACACCATTATATTTTATTCTATATAGGACATTATATTTTATATACAATTTAATATAAAATATTACTTTCAACATAAAAAATACACAACTTTAGATTTTTAGTTTATTCATTGGATTTTATTTAAAATAGTTTGATGTTTACTTTTTTATTTAAGTTTTTGAATTTTTAATCTAAAATTTAATTTGTATAATCATGATGAATAAATCAACATATCATTTAAATAAGTTTTTAATAAAAAAACATAAAATACAACATGTTTTACATGGAATAAAATGTTTTTGATGTATATTTTTTGTAAGTTTCATGAAGAACAAAGCGCCTTTTTGGACTTTAATTTGATAATGATTATCAGTCACTTCAATTTTTTTATTCTATATGTTGTATTCTTAATTTTATCTTTTGGTTATATGAAAAAAATTCAACGAATCATTTATTATTGCAAGATTATTTTTTAATCAAGACTATACTTCAGATTATCATAAATTTGTGATGGGTAATTAAGAAACTATTTTCTGTTGAAATATTTTTTAAAGCAAATGAAAGTATTTTGAAACCAGATTAATAAGCTAGTATAACATGGTATGAAATATTAATGTTAAAATGAAATCATCTTAATTGCAAACTTTAATTTGTACAAGCCATACACAAACCAAGCTCATACTTAATTATATTATCTGGAAATAAATCATTCATAATATGTCAAAGGTTTTTTTTTTTTTCATTTTCTTTTCCAAAAAGATATGACATACAAAAAGATGAATTTACATTCTTGGAAGCTGAAAATATGATTATCAGAAGATTGGGAATTAAAAAATTTCTATAAACATAAAAACAAATCTAACCTAATCAGCCAAACATATGATAGATGCTAAGAATCAAAGTGTTTAACCACTTTCTACAAAGTCAAACACTTGTTACCTTCATCACATCCATTTTTAAAAGCTATTTTCACCATAATCTAAAAATATTTTTAAATCTAAAATACTTAGATAAATTCATTTTCCCCTTATTTATTTGTTTATTTTGATCATTATTCTGAATTACACATAAAACTACAGTTTTAATAGATTATATCAAGTTCTTTGTTAATTATATATTTATCTTTGTTAATTATATTTTTTAACAAAAAAATAGAGTATAAATTAATTGTGAGTGATAAAAATATGCGCTACTAAATTTTACATCAACCCATAAAAACATGGAATATAAGTGTGGGATAAAAATAAATTGTTTTTCCAGAAATTTATACTATTAAAACTTAATTAAATCCACTTGTATTTTAATCGGCTAGAAAAAAAAACAAAGTGAAAATGTGATCAAGTTTGCAAGTGGATCATAAACTCCAAGTCAACGTGGCAATTTCTTAACTACAAAACTGCAAATTAAACCAATACCAATTGCTATTGATGTGTCTAGGCCCAGGCCCAATAAATTTCTTCTCTTCGGTTCGAAACCTAGAGCCCACCAAATATTGAAGAAAAGTTAAACTTTGAAGATCTAGAATTTCAGTCAATAATCTCTTTAAATTTGGCCATAATTCATTCTCCAAATGTAGTAATGTTAGATTCAAAATCGGATCCAAGTACACTAATCCAGCAAAGATATTTGTAGCGAAAATGCAGACTATAACTTTCAACATTAATGGTGTTAATAAATATAACTTAAGCTGACTAATTCATCAATAAAGTGACAAACCAAATCATATATGTAAATTCAATAAAAGATATAGTCTGCATTTTATGGTACTATTATTATTCTGTCACAGTTGGAATCAGATTAATGTATAGTGGTGATTAAAGAGAGAAAAAACTGCATGTAATATGTTTAACAAAGATTGCATGATTCATTGAACTCACCTATAACAATCAATATTATGAAAAAAAAAATCAAAAATAAATAAACTTTACGTTTCACCAAACACACCCACCAACCCCTCTGGTCCCACCACTAAACATACAACACCGACTCTCTCAAACCTTTCTGTATTTTCCTTTCTCTTTTTTTTTTTTTTTTGGTTTCGAAACAAAGGCAAATATAATTATCTCTTTTATAACTGATTAAATCTTTATTAGACTATTATCTGAAATATAATTATCTCTTTTAAAACTGATTAAATCTTTATTTGCTGTTGTTGAAAATCCTATGGGCAAAAAAAAAAACAAAGGTTTGTAATGAGTGAGTCTAAATCAACTACCGCATGCAGTTATGTCTGGTCGGATCGCACACCAACCCGGCCTCTCTACTTCATCCTCACACCAACCCCAAAACTAAACCTTCCTACGCTTCCCCACTCGCTATCAAAATGCTTGTTGTAACCACCGTCTTATACTCTTATCTTATGGAGGAGACCTCATGATTGAAACATCTATTACCGTCGTTGGACCACTAAACAATGGAATAATTTGAGAAATTAAGAATTTTAATGATGGCAACAATACTAGTTTAGTAATTAGTATGGATTATTCTTTTCTACTTTCGAAGAAGATAGATACTATAACAAAGCTGATTTGTATTCTACTTTCGTAAGCAAATATGTTTAGAGAGAGCTAGTGCCCTAATCTTTGTTGTTCACGTGCATTTCCTCAATAAGACCTTGCTAAATGCATGTTGCACTGATGCAGTAAAAAAACATTTAGCTACTGTACAACATTTTGCATTGTTATACAGTATAACCTCTTTAAATTAATACTCTATAAATTAATATAAACTAAAAATCTCTATAAAATAATATAATTTTATACTTTCAAATTAAGTTTTTAGTTCAATTAGTATATCGATAAATTAATATTTTTATAAATTAATAAAAAATATAGTTTTAGTGTAGTCCCCACATTATTAATTTATAGAGGTTTTACTGTACATCGAAAAACAAAATTCAACCGTTGACAAATCATGTAAGATATTAGTGTAATTATTTTGCCCAGAACCTTGCGATTTATTTCCATATTTTGTTATGAAAGTCAAGAAAAAGTAGCAGCCGCGTATGTAGAAAATATAAAAGATGTGGGGTCCGCTGCACTATTTGCACAGTGAATTTCTTTCTATATATACGAACGTTTTTCGTTCATTGTATTACACACCATCCTTCTCCTTCAATAACACATCCTCTCTTGTTATCAGTGTTATCTTCTTCCTACGGGTATAAAATATTTCCTTATTTAAATTCCTTCGATATAATAAAATTTCAGTTTTTTTATAACATGTTATCAGCACGATCGTTCTGCAATTCGGTAAAATTTATTGTATCATATATACCCTGCTATAATGGTCGGTATACCGCATGTACTATTATTTATATTATGTTATAATGG
>NC_027750.1:13646747-13647747 GCF_000695525.1 Brassica oleracea var. oleracea | reverse complement strand
ATCAATTATTAGATACCTAGAACCACAGACTGGTGACGTCTTTACAGCACGTTTTGCTGATTGTCATTTTGACGAAAATGTATTCCCAGTTCTAGGGGGAGAAAACAAAAATGTTGGAAGTGATATAAAATGGAGTGTACCATCATTGTTATATCTTGATCCTCCTACTAAAGAGTCAGAACTAGAAGTTCGACGAATTATGCATTTACAGAGTATAGCTAACCAGCTACCTGATGCATTTGTAGATACCAAGACGGTAACTAAATCTCATATACCAGCTGCAAATGCTCCTGCTCGTATCAAAATGCCAAATGAACAAGAAAAGGAGGATGACACACGAGAGCCAAAAACACGCCTGAAGCGTGGTAGACCTGTTGGTTCTAAGGATAAGAATCCTAGGAAACAGAAGAAAGCTGAAATATATGATGCACCCAAAATAGCCGAAAATATTTTGGAAGAAATAAATGATAAGGATTCTGATGAATCAGAGCATCATGAATCAGAGCATCATGAATCGAAAGATAATCATGAGATTTCTATTAATTACATCCATAATAAAAGGACATGGAATAGAAATGAACAAAATGACCTTAATGTTGTTTTCTCATATATTGTGTCAAGTGAAATAAATGAAGAAATCGATGATCCAGAACCAAAATCTGTCTATGAATGTCAAAAGAGACATGATTGGGAACAATGGAAAAATGCAATACAAGCTGAACTTGATTCGCTTAATAAACGAAAAGTATTTGGATCTATTGTGCTCACACTTGCAGATGTGAGACCAGTTGGGTACAAATGGGTTTTCGTTCGAAAGCGAAATGAGAAAAATGAGATTACGAGATACAAAGCTCGTCTAGTGGCTCAAGGTTTTTCTCAAACACCTGGAATCGATTATGAAGAAACGTATTCTCCAGTTATGGATGCCGTTACATTTAGATTCCTGATGAGTTTAGCAGCTGATAAAAATCTAGAGATGCGTCTCATGGATGTTGTTACA
>NC_027750.1:13626692-13646647 GCF_000695525.1 Brassica oleracea var. oleracea | reverse complement strand
GTTGTACTCTTTTTACCTTACTATGATTTTTCCCATTGGGTTTTCCTTATAAAAGTTTTTAACGAGGCAACAAAGACGTTAAGCGAGAGCGGATAGTGACACCGGCCCCCAAGGGGAGTGTTATGAAAGTCAAGAAAAAGGAGCAGCCGCGTTTGTAGAAAATATAAAAGATATAGGGTCCGTTGCACTATTTGCACAGTGAATTTCTTTCTATATATACGAACGTTCTTCGTTCATTGTATTACACACCATCCTTCTCTTTCAATAACACATCCTTTCTTGTTATCAGTGTTATCTTCTTCCTAAGGGTATAAAATATTTCCTTATTTAAATTCCTGCGATATAATAAAATTTCAGTTCTTTTTATAACAGTGTAATTATTTTGCCCAGAACCTTTGCGATTTATTTCCATATTTTGTAGTTTGCTAAGAACAATAAATATATCCATATTTATTACTTTAAAACAAACAAAATAAATCGGTTCACCAACCCCCACCCTAATATAAACCAAAGTCTCGACCACACCCACCTAGAATTCTAGAAGTGAATTCGATTTACACTTTTCATCTTTTTTCGAACAACAATACAAGTTCAACAACCCCCATGTCGTGGTTTCTTATAGCGGCGGCGATTGTCGCTGCCGTCGTCTCATACAACCTTATCCAACGTCTGAGATTCAAGCTCCCACCAGGCCCACGACCTAAGCCTATCGTCGGTAACCTCTACGACATAAAACCTGTCCGGTTCAGATGCTACTATGAGTGGGCTCAAACCTACGGACCAATCATATCGGTCTGGATCGGTTCTATCTTAAACGTGGTCGTATCAAGCGCCGAGCTAGCCAAAGAAGTCCTCAAAGAGCACGACCAGAAACTCGCCGACCGTCACCGGAACAGATCCACAGAAGCATTCAGCCGCAACGGTCAGGATCTGATATGGGCTGATTATGGTCCCCACTACGTGAAGGTTAGAAAAGTGTGCACGCTTGAGCTCTTCACACCAAAAAGACTCGAGTCTCTTAGACCTATCCGTGAAGATGAGGTCACTGCCATGGTCGAGTCCGTCTTTAGAGACTGTAACCTTCCTGGTACGTAGTCTTTTTTTAGATATGGTTTGTGTGGAAATATTGTAAGCCACGCGTTACCTTTACTCTTTAGCGTCAGAAATGAGTAAATGTTTATGCCCTATTTTTCTTGTGATCAACGTCATATTTATTTATGTTGACTTTATTTTTGAATAGTATGATTTATATTAATAAATAATCTAGTTATGGCATTATTAATGTATACACTCTGATTTATATTAATAATCTAATTATGGCATTATTAATGTGTGCACCTGATTTATATATTTATATATACTCCTTATGATGTTCAAAAAAAGAAAACTCCTTATGTTTCTTAAAGATAAGTATTTCTAAAGTTGTTTCAGTTTTTAATTTTTAATGCATTATAGATAATAATAGTTAATTGTAAACTTAAGGATTAAATGTTCTGTTCAATTTCTATTTGTTTAAAATAATGATTTTTCTATACTGAATTTATTTTCCTCAGAGAACAGAGTGAAAGGATTACAACTGAGGAAGTACTTAGGAGCGGTTGCGTTCAACAACATAACGCGGCTAGCGTTTGGGAAGCGTTTTGTGAACGCAGAAGGTGTGATGGACGAGCAAGGGCTTGAGTTCAAGGCCATTGTATCCAACGGTCTAAAGATAGGTGCTTCACTGTCGATAGCTGAACACATCCCCTGGCTCCGGTGGATGTTTCCAGCCGATGAGAAGGCTTTTGCTAAGCACGGAGCTCGCCGTGATATCCTCACGCGAGCTATCATGGAGGAACACACTTTGGCCCGTCAAAAGTCTAGTGGAGCTAAGCAGCATTTCGTTGATGCGTTGCTTACGTTAAAGGATCAGTATGATCTTAGTGAAGACACCATCATTGGTCTTCTATGGGTACGTTATAGTGCTTATATAAAAAAAAATTGAAATACTTTTGAATCTTTAGGCTTGAATAGTTGTTAAGACGGTGCATATCTAACCGCTATATAGAACGGTATGGACCATTTAAACTATATTTTGAAGGATATAGGCAATTTAGTAGTAATTTTAATAATTTGGGAACGTATATTTATATAAATTATCTTTTAAATTTTGGGGTTTTGAAATAATGTTTCAATTGCATAGGACAGTGATAGGCGCTGCAACCATTTAAACCCTTTGATTAATGTAGATTACTTGTTGCTCACGTTTGGTAAATGGTATGTGTGTGCATGTGCAGGATATGATCACAGCGGGGATGGACACAACAGCTATAACAGCAGAATGGGCCATGGCAGAGATGATCAAGAATCCAAGGGTGCAACAAAAGGTACAAGAAGAATTCGACAGAGTTGTTGGACTAGACCGGGTCTTAACCGAGCCAGACTTCTCACGCTTACCCTACCTCCAATGCGTGGTTAAAGAATCATTCAGACTCCACCCTCCAACGCCTCTAATGCTTCCTCACAGATCCAACGCACACGTCAAGATCGGAGGCTACGACATTCCCAAAGGCTCAAACGTCCATGTGAACGTTTGGGCGGTGGCTAGAGATCCGGCCGTGTGGAAAAACCCATTAGAGTTTAGACCAGAGAGGTTCTTGGAAGAAGATGTTGACATGAAAGGTCATGATTTTAGGCTGCTTCCGTTCGGAGCAGGAAGAAGGGTTTGTCCCGGTGCACAACTTGGGATTAACCTGGTGACGTCTATGATGAGTCATTTGCTTCACCATTTCGTTTGGACACCGCCTCAAGGGACTAAAGCAGATGAGATTGACATGTCTGAAAACCCTGGACTCGTTACTTACATGCGTGTTCCTGTTCAAGCCGTGGCAACGCCTCGGTTGCCTTCTGATCTGTATAAACGTGTGCCTTATGAAATGTAAATGTCTCTGTCTTCGTACTTCTGCTGTTGCTGCCAGTAATGCTTATGGTCTTGCTGTATTTCTTGTATACTTGTTTCTTTTGAGGTTTTATCATCTAATACTTTTGATGAGATTAGTTGTTGTCATTTGTCATTGAGTTTAATGATCTTTGTATTATTAATCAAACCCGACCCGAACATATATAAAACCCCAATGGCCTTAGGAGGCTGAATCCGGAAAACCCGATCCGAACCGAATGCCTAATGAATAAACAGACAAGCCATATACATAAAGCAAATTTCATGAAAACAGAACAAGTTTTTTTTTTATTACATATTTACATTAACTTCAGGTTTCTTCTTATGCACACACTGGTCTGGAACAAAGCTATCTTAGGCTTATTTATTCTAGAGAATTAACAGAAACATTTGAATTACCTTTGAAGAAGGGAACTTCAAGAGGAGGACTCCTTAAACTCTTGCAACTGCTTGAAGTTCATCCATGGCTTCACCCAGACTTTGGCTTCGAAGTTCTTAGTCTTGCCACCTTCGTTTGCTTCTAGGGTTAAGTGGTACATCTTTCCTGCAACTACTTGTTCTCTTGCCTTAACAATCTTCTTGAACTCAAGAACCTTGTTCTGCACTTACCCGGAAACAATCAGACAAAGATTCTTGTCATAAATTTCCTTAGGATCTATAACCAAAAAACAGAGGAATCATCAAAGACCTCTCTGTTGTTATGCTCTTGTATGGCAAATCGAGCGAGACTCTCGATCACTCCACTGTTCTGGTTTCCTCGGAGATTATGAACGCCTCCTAGCATCATCATCGTCTTCTGGAGGCTTTTCTCTTCTGATCTGCAAAACCCTAACTGAATTATTCCACAGAGAAGAAGGGACAATCTTAGAGCATGATTAACCAGTTCTTACCAGAAGTTAAGAAATTGTTTCTTGACTTTTCGTAAGAACTCTATTATAACAACCCTGGTTAATCATGGTGTTAAGGAAGGAAAGTGACAAGTCACGGGATGAATGACACGCGTAGCCACCTAAACTGGTAAGGGATTTTCCTCGTTTATTGAAAAGTCAAAAAGATAAGAAAACCAACAAAAACGGCACGATTTGTCTGTGTCTTATTCACAAGAAACGGCATGCATTTTCTCAATCGATTGTCGTCATCACCACTGGATCGATCACCATTGAGCTTCGTTCTTCCGGCACCGATAAAAATGGCGATGGAAATCGTGGAACCAAACACCTGCATTAGAGGATGCTGCACCAGTGAATCGATTCCTCTTCACCTCTCTCCTTCTTCCTTCACTCTTCTCTCCCCAATCGCTAGAGGTAACTGCTTCTTCTCTCTCACCCCTCTCTCCGTCTACCTCCGGTTCTGAATTCGATTGTTGTGGGGCATTGTGTTTCAGGATCAGAGAGTGTGGTCTACGAAGCGACCCTCAACGGCAGAAGAGTCGCCGCGAAGAAGCCAATCTTATCTACTTCCGATGACCTAGACAAGTTCCACAAGCATTTACAGCTCTTATGGTATATCTCTTTGGACCCATTTGAAAAAGTTTCTTACTTTACCACATTTCAACACAAAGTTTGATTTTTTTTCTTTGGATTTGGTGAAGCAATCTTGATCATCCAGGTGTGGCTAAGCTAGTGGCAGCACACGCCAAGCCTCCAAATTACATGTTTTTCTTTGAGTTCTATGAGGCTGGGAGCTTAGCTGAGAAGTTACACGTGGAGGAGTGGTCTCCTAGTGTTGATCAAGTGCTAACGATCACGCTTCAGTTGGGTATATGACTTATCTCCTTGTGATGATGGATTCTCAATGGATACATTTATGAATCTAAGTCTGTATCACTCATGTTTCAGCTAAGGCATTGCAGTATCTCCACAAGAATGGGATTGTTCATAGGGATGTGAAACCAGCTAATGTTCTTGTAATGATGATACTCTTCTTCCATCATCTGGAGTTCTTCATATCTTGTTATACGCTTATTTCATGTGGAAGCTTTTGATTATTGATGCAGCTTGACGAGAAGCTGTCCCCATATCTTGCTGACTTTGGTTTAGCGGAATACAGGAAGGATTTGCGAGAAGTTAATCTACACAACTGGAGATCGTCTGGGAAGCCAACCGGTGGTTTCCACAAAAAGAATATGGTTGGAACACTTATTTACATGGCCCCTGAAATTCTAAGGAAAGAGATGTATACTGAGAAATCAGATATCTATAGCTTTGGGGTTTTAATCAAGTAAGAATTTGTCTTGACTAGAAATTTAAATCTTTCTTGCATTCATTTCTTTATTCAGATGCTTAAATTTGTTTGCGGTGTGTTTAGCTTTCTTCTTAAAAGATCTTTGCTTTTGAAGTAATGTTCCACCTTTGACATTGCAGTGAGCTTTTATCTGGAGTTGTTCCATATACTGATCTTCGTGCAGAAGCTCAGGTAAAAATATCTTTCCTCCATTTTGATATGACCATTCCTCCATTTTGACATGACCATACTCCTGAGAAGCCTTGACATATTCGATATAACTATATTCAGGCTCCTGAACTTCATAAATATAGCTAATGTGTAGCTCGAGTACATAAAATCGCATTCATGTTCTTTACATAGTATTCCCTGTGTCTATCTGGATGGCAGGCTCATACTGTTTTAGAGATGAATTACACAGAGCAGCAACTTACAGCTGCCATTGTGTCTTCTGGTCTTCGATCTGCTCTTGCTGAAACAGGATTGCACGTTCCGAAGAGTTTGCTGTCTCTTATACAAAGTTGCTGGGGAGCGGATCCTTCTAAGCGGCCTTCTTCAGACGATGTGGTTGTGGAACTAGAATCACTTTTGGAACTAGAGAGAGAAAAACAGCAAAGTCATTTCCTTGAGGCAACTTCTTTCTCCAGGAGTGATAAAGATGGGGGTGCAATTAAAAAAACAAGAGATTATGGAGACAACATTAATTGGTGCAGTCAAGGGGAGTCTTTATCCAAGAAATCGTCTCTTTCCACTGCCCCTGATCTGAAATCGTGGTCTAGTTCAACAGATCACTCTTCAAGATATGTCCCTATAGTTTCCTGCGGATCTTTTGCAACATGTGGAAGAAGAGAATCCATGGAAGATACACACTTCCTCATGCCCCACATGTGTAATGAAGAAAACATCCACTTATTTGCTATCTTTGATGGTCACAGAGGTATACTAACAACCTTTTTAACTCAGCAAGCATCAAACATCCAAAATTATTCAGTTATTCATCAAACAGGGTATATAATAGCACACTAAATGACATGCAGGTGCTGCAGCTGCTGAATTTTCTGCTAAAGCTTTGCCAGGATTAATTCAAAGCTTATCTTCCACAAGGTCAATGCTCAGCTCAAACTTTTCCGACTTGCTCTTCAGCTTGGTTTGTTCAAAAACTCATTCCTATGTTTCATTTCAGCGCTGAAGAGGCACTGTCACAAGCATTTGTCAGGACTGATTTAGCTTTCAGAAACGAACTTCACTCCCATCGACAAACAAACAGAGTGAGTCAGAAAGACTGGCATCCTGGTTGTACCGCTATAGCCTCTCTCCTAGTGGACAATAAGATTTTCGTTGCGAATGTTGGTGACTCTAGGGCTATTTTATGCCGTGCCGGCAGTCCTTTTGCTCTAAGTAAGGTGAGATAGGACTATCATTACTGAAGTGTGCTAATTTATTGCCGTTTACCACTAACTCATCTCTGGCGTATGTTATCAGGCACATCTTGCAACCTGCATTGAAGAAAGAAATCGTGTGATTGGAGAAGGTGGACGTATTGAATGGCAGGTTGACACATGGAGAGTTTCTCCTGCTGGTCTTCAGGTTACCCGATCGATAGGAGATGATGACCTAAAGCCAGCTGTAACCGCAGAACCAGAGATCAGCGAGACCATTCTATCAGCAGATGATGAGTTTCTGGTAACAAAATTTTATGTCATGATATTTTGGGTTGATTACTTGTCAGTTGGGAAAAATAATAGGTAAGACTTGGTTAGGTTATGGCGAGCGACGGGCTCTGGGATGTTATGAACGATGAGGAAGTTATTGGTATAATCAGGGATACTGTAAAAGAACCTTCAATGTGTTCCAAGAGATTAGCAACCGAGGCTGCAGCACGTGGTAGTGGTGATAACATCACAGTCATTGTTGTCTTCCTGCGGCCAGTATCTACAGCTGAAAGGATTTACTAGTAGCCAGTTCTTACACAGTATTAGATGCAACTTCCTTACATATAAATTATTTTTCATGAAACTTGAGAACAACAAGTACAAAGTGTAATTCTTTCTTTAAAGGAGTATATGAACATGTAAAGCACTGGGAAACTTGAGTGCATATATTCCTGATTACATCAGTTTTATTACAATTGATTGTGTGTTTTCTTATTTAGAAATTTATGGTACTTTAATGTTTCAGAACAGTGTGTAATACAATAAGGGATGAGAAAGAAGAAAAATAAGAAGTATAATGGAGTTGGACGGCTTGAGTATGCTCGTCTCAGAATCCATATGCTTTCTAAGGTATTAATAGTTAGCCTACAGCCCTGCACTATGGTCATCTTGGCAGTAATGCACACTTGTTACCTCTATAAGATTTAACCTCCTGAGATTTCATCTCTTTGGTTAGTTGTTTTCCTGTCTTTTTTTATTTATTA
Organism: Brassica oleracea var. oleracea; assembly: GCF_000695525.1. Lineage (NCBI taxonomy): Eukaryota > Viridiplantae > Streptophyta > Magnoliopsida > Brassicales > Brassicaceae > Brassica > Brassica oleracea. Next base: position 13,639,070 of record NC_027750.1, on the reverse strand, counting down.
TTGTTTTCCTAATCTTGGCACTGGCCCTTTGCTCAGTGCATCTTGCAAAAGTGTCTGGAAGCTCTGCAGGAACATGTCCCATTCGACTGTTGTCATGTCCCCGAAAGACACACCTTCTGATTCAGCATGGTTCACACGCATCGGTGGGCTCCTGCTCTTCATGGTGCCTCCTCTCTTCTTTTCTTTTGCATTCACAGTAATCCGCTGGTTCTGTGAGGATAGCATTGAAGCAGGGATAGAGTTTGCACGTGGCCCTTTTGGAGCCAAAGGTGGTTTAGATACATGAAAGACCTCTGTTATCTCCACTTCACATTCGAGCTCCGCGTTCACTTCATTTCCTTTGTCAACTACTACAGTTGCTTTCGCTTTGGTGCAGAGTGTCTCCAACAGACTGAAACTATCTTCACCTCTAGAGAAATCCCTTGTCATCTTCTCACCTATCTCTGCGAGACAGAGCCCTGCAGCTGCTGCTTGTTTCAAGAAAACCGTGCAGACAATGAGGACCCTTATGGCAGATTCCGGCAAAGACTGTAGTTCATTTCTCAGAAGCTCCGCGTCTTTGAAAGGGTCCAGATCGGATATATACTGCAGCTCAGTGTCGGTGAATGGAACCAAAGCTTGAGGCCAGTTTAGCCACTCAAAGTAAGGATCATCTAGACACTCAGGGAGGCAAAGACCATGATCTATAGGGACAAGCTCAGCGATTCCAAGTCGGTTATAACGCTCGTCTTGATCACAACTCTTCACCAGCATGTTCCCAGCGTGCCTGTCAAGGTTCAAGACTCTCACATCAAGTATCCCAATCCTATGAACCGAGGTGACCGTAAAGCTTCCTGGACCTAACTCTCCCGCATCAAAATCATGACACACAAACCGCTGCAAGGAAGCAACCTTATAGGGAAAAGAGGAGAAGGAGAAGGCGTCGCTGACGTGAAACGGGACATGCGAGATGCTAACCAGAGCTGTTGGTGGGACATTAGAGAAGCCTTGGTAATCAAGAAGGTAAGCAGCTAACTCTCTGATACCAGTTTCACCGACAGGTATAGAATGTTTCATTCCCGGTTGTCCGAGCATCAAACTTCCAGACTTTTTAGGATTGTTTAAGGCCAAAGGCTCCTCATCAACCGGTTTAGCCACAGCTATGTTATGACCTTTACCGGTTTGTAGTAGATAAGCACCTCCCAAGCCACTTGGTAAAAGCAAAGGCTGAGCTCCAGATACAATAGCCATGGTCACCTCAGCCACAAGGGCACGGACAGTGGGAACACTCTGTCCACCAAGAATCTCAATCCGTGGAGCACCGGTTGCTTTCTTGTCTTCCTCCATATTAGCAGAGGCGGCTATGGAGAAGCAAGGAGAGGAGACGCTTCTATGGATGTTGTCATCTTGAGACATTCCATTTAAGGATTGCGCCAGGCTAGATCCGAGGAAGTTGAAGTCGAGGTTGGTTAGGGATAAGAGTCTGCATCTTTGTGAAGATCGGTTGAAGTAAGGGAACTGGTCACTGAATGGATCAATAGCCACGGCCATATCAGAGATCAATGTAGTCTTGCAGGTGATGATTAAGGTCGTAGCCAAGCAATTCATACCAAAACCTAATTTTTATATACACAACTAAAGAACTCGTTTTATACAGTCACAAGATGGTGTGTCCTTTGCTTCGCTTGAATCCATTGTGCCTATGTGTGAATCACCGCAATTTTCTGCAATATAATCACAAGGAAACCCTAAGAAAACAACAAGAAGAGAATGATTGCTTGAGGAAGAAGGTATTGTAAAATCAAACAAACCCTGATGAAGGCATTCAGTAGAGAGAACGGAGAAAGATTGAAACAACAGAAGGGAGCTTCAGAGAAGCCGACACACACTGTCACCGGAAAAAAACTTATCTCTTTTGTTTTTTCTCCTGAGACTCCCCTCTTCCGAACGATACTTTCTTTCTCCTTTTTCTTTTTTCTTTTTTCTTTTTTTTTTCCTTTTTTGATTTTTCTCTTTCTTCAACCCTTTGCATCTAAATCTGTTTGTGTAATGCTATAAATGTCTTTCTTGTTTGGTACGTTACAGGTTTCACCGCGTTCCTCTGAGGAAATAAAATAAAAGAAAAGAAAACGAGAGTTTTTGCTAAAAATAGTCACTTACCGAAAATAGCTAACAAGCTAACAGAAGATTTTATTTTGGATAGTTAACAACAAATACATAGTTTTTGTATGTCTAATGGTCCTTGTGAACAAAGGAGTTGAGAGCTTATACTATTTTGATTTTTTGAGTTAGTTAATTACAAATACATAGTTTGTATGCCTTATAGTTTTTTTTTGGTAAAATTGTATGCCTTATAGTTCTTATAACAAAAAACACATATATATATATATAATTTTTATGCCTTTATAGTCCTTGTGAACTCTACCCATGGATAGGTAACAACAAGATTTTATTTTTTGATAGTTAACAACAAACCCATATGGTTTTTATGCCTTATGGTCTTTATGAACAAATGAGTTGACAGCTTACAATGTTTTGATTAATAAGCAACATTTTGTGGAGGAATGATATAGTAACTAGATATCAGAGGACTTGTTTATTCATGGGATTTGGCTTTGTTCAACTATTGGCTGTAACTCCTAGTTTCTTGTTGTTATCATCCTAGCCAGAAGCAGGAACAGATCTTCAGCTGCTCGAAACTTAGGTTCTTGATGCTTGATTTCAATTCTGCGTCCTTCATAAGTGAGTCCAACTTGGAAACAGTATAGTCTCTTCAGAACATTTTTGCTGTATCAGAAGACCTTTAATCAGAGTAGTCTATGTAAAATCAAAGGAAAAAGAACAGACTTCTTGATTTGGGAAGTATACTACCGTGATTAGGAAATGAGTTTTGAAGGTACATGTGCTCACATGATGTTACTTGTCCGAAGGAAAGTAGGAGTAACCACACAACACAAGAACCACAGAACCTAAAGTGAAAATCAACAAATCACCAACAGGATCAACACGCAAGTACATGTGCTCACATGATGTTTTCTTGTATGGTTCGATCGCTCCGCGCCGTCAGTTTCTCAACACGAGTTTCTTTTATAGTAACGAAGTTACGAAGATATATTATATCAAACCCACCAAATAACATTGACATAAAGCATATAGAAAATGATGACACATGTTTTACACAGACGCAGAAAATCTACAGTAAAAGATACACTTCTCCATTATTTATGTTGACAAGAGTAAGAGAGAGATAAGAGTAGAAAGCTCAAGGGCACACAAGGCATAGAACACATAGTGAGACCAAAGTCTTTTTACTTTAACTTCATCTTTAGTAATCAAAAGGCCACCCACCGTAACCCATATGTGACTGTTGCTGTTGATGGTAGTTATGGTTCTCATCGGTTCCATCCGAGTTACTTGCGCTGCTTCCGCGGTTGTGAGTAGAGTTTGAGGTTGAACCAGACGAACGAAATGGCCAGAAGGAAGAGAAAGGACTCCTCCTTTCATTGCTACTACTTCTGTTGTTTCTGGTGGTGGTTCTGTTTTGACTACTTGTAGCTGACGGCAGCTCTTGGCGACAGACCGGGCATGAGTTATGCTGAACCAGCCACGGGACAATGCAGTCAGAATGATAGATATGGTTACAAGGCATCTGTTTCGCTTCTGCTCCCAATTCAAATTCGTCTTTGCACACAGCACAGTTGGAGTCCGAAGACCTAAGATGCCTCTGAGCGATCTTGATGGTAGGCAATGCATCTATTGAAGATCTAGGAGCAGGTGGTGGTCCGCTGCGAGTAGTAGTCCCAGCTGAAAGCTGCTCAAAGAGCTCTTCAAGACCAGGACCGAAGAAGTAGTCACCAGTGTGGTTACCACGTGTGATGCCGATGCCAGGCGAGCCGCCGTTGAAGAGGGATTCGATTCCAGATAGTCTGTAAGGAACCTGACCACCAAAGATTAAGAGAGGAGCCAGACCGGGAAAGTTCTCAGGACCAGAGCTGATGGATCTTGCTCTGGTTTCTCGGTTCCTCATAAAGTCGGAGAAAGCATCCATGAGATCAAAAGTAGGATCACGTTCCACGACGTCCCTGTGAGATCTGAACATACCAAATGGGCTGGCTTGAGGGAGTTCAAGCAGTTCAACAAAACCACCTCCACAATAAGAACATACAGGGTCTCGTCCGTGTAGCCGGACAGCACGCTGGCATCTATGGCACCAGTGGGTGTTTCCACCGCTTGACATTTTCTAACTGTCGTAAGTTTCCTAACAAGAACACAACAGCTAAATACTCTTCTTGAATCCCTTAGAAGTTAGCTCATTTGACAGATCTCAGTGATAAGCCTGCAAAAGCGAGTACAAGTTGGTTATCACTTATCCACATATTGCCAAGTAAACAGTCCAAAGACTCTTGGGAAAGTTCCAACCTTTACATCAAATTCATTGCACGTTACAAAATGTAATTATGGGTAATCCTTCAATAAATAGAGAGATCAAGATAAGTGTTTGCCTCAACACTATATTTCCAAGTTTGAATCTTTGATAAAACTCAGACTTTATAATGGTATATAAAGCATATATCACTCAACCATGAACCGAACAGGCACTACAAAGTCTTATCTGCTAATTAAACACACAAAAGACAGAACATAAAGTTTTAAGCTTTTGTCGGAATTTGGATATAAGACTATATATATATATATATATATATAAGCCAATCCAAACCGATGAATATAAAACTCGGAACCTGAAGCAAACACCTTCTCTAGCTACAACTTAAAACCAGAGTGAGACAATGAATGAAAGGACAAGTCAACAGATGTCAGAACGGATAAAATCAAACGAGTTTCAGAACTACATAAAAATCAAGACAAGAAGCCAGGTTCTGACCACGGAGAACGCATCAGAAGAAGGACAAGTAAACTACCCGATAGGCAATCTAAGATGCGAGACAACGGATACTTTGAGTTCAATCAGAATAGAGATTACCTCGTCATCTGGAAGAGGTAAATATTGGGAGGTGGAGGATCTGGAAGACAGAGGAGAAACCCTAGCGAGAGGATTTGGGGGGGAAGAAGAAGGAGAAGACGAAGACGAAGACGTAGAGGAACGACTCTGGAAGAATCTCTTTCGTTTCTGTGTAATTAATTAACCCACTGCGAACTCACTGTATGACCCCACCTCTTCACTTGTCCACTAATATAAACTTTTTATTTTGGCGATTCATGCCAATAAAAAATATATATATATTCTCAAGAAAGTATGCTTTTTGCATTATAGTTCCAATGCAAAATTATTCAGATGTCAAAAGACACTTGTATGGTTTTGGAGTAACAATTCAAATTTTAATCCAAGTTTTATAGGGAGTTCAAGCATTAGACAATTACTGTACTAATAAAGGAATTTAATCTTAATCATTTTAAGTTGGAGAACATTTTTAATATAAAATTTAATTTTTGATACATATAAAAACATTATCAATGGTGTGTTAAAAAAATAATAATAAATGGATGAGTCAAAACATTTATATAAATTATCACTTGTGAAATTTTTTTTGTTGGAGAGTTTTTTTTTTTACAACAGTAATTAAACTATAATAAAAGACCTACCGGTTCGGAAAATCAAACCAGTGGTATTAAATCAACATAGAACACAATTGTAGGGGAACTCTGAGCACCTCGTGGAAGCTTGTCCGCCCTTAGATTAGTTGCTTTTGGTATATGTCGAATTTTGAAAGAATGAAAGAAACTATCACTGCGTCGAAACTCCTCCAAATGTGTAGCAAAAACTGACCATTCGTCAGGTGAGGACATCATCTTCACCAATTAAAAATAATATGGTGCAAAAACTACGTCTAAATAGTCGAAGGTCTTCATACACTCAATAGCCCGCATCAAGACTTCACATTCTGCATGTAAAGTTGATAAGCTTATTCGAAGATTCATCGCCCCATCATCTTTTTTTTTTTTCTTATCTCATGTTTCTGCAAAACCATCCCTGGCCCGAGAATTTGTGGGAGAGTTTTTCATCAAAATATTTTTAGTTTTAGCTGAATAATTTCTTAGCTGAATAATGACGTCAAAAAAGTTATGATCATGTCAGTCATCCTCGTTGTTACTAAGCGGTGTCCGAAGTTTCGTTTCCCCTTTACTCTTTCACACTCTCAGCTCTATTGTGGAAACAAAGAACTCAACCCTTAAGATTTCTAAAAAAGTTGCAAACTTTATATACCTTCTCGTAACCTCGAATCAATCAATGGGGAAAACCCTAATCGAAATCTGTTTGATATCAGCAAGAGGACTCCGCGTCGGAACCGGATTCGGCTCCTCGCTGCTGAAACACCAATGGTACGCCGTCGGATGGATCGATCCAGAATCCAAGTATTGCACGACCATCGACGCTTCGAGATCAGACAACCCTCTTTGGAGAACAAAGTTCGCTGCTTTACTCGACGACGGTGATGATGATGATGATGATTCCAAGATTCAGGCCTTGCACGTTGAGGTTTATAGCAGAGAACCAATCTTCTTGAGGAAGAAGCTTCATGGCTCTGCTACTGTCTCCTTGAAGGAGTTTCTTGCTAAGTATAAGAAACAGAGTTCGGTTGTTGAGGAAACCGGAAGCTATCAGCTTAGGAAGGTGAACTCAAGTAAGGCTCAAGGTTTTGTTGATGTTTCGATTCGTGTATCTGCTGAAAGACAAGACTTTGGTGGTTTTACTGGTAAATGTCTCTCTGAAACTATTTTAGTTTGGACCATGAGACAGTTAACCCTGATTGAAAGTTTGAACCTTTCTACATAGAAGCTTGCTAAAATGAACTAAGTGTAAATGGGTATGTGTCTATTGGGATCAATGTATTGAAAGACAGCAACTTTGCTGAGAACACTCATCATTGTTCTTCTTATTCTCTTGTGCAGGAGATTTTGGAGGAGTCATGCTCTCTAACAACTCCGGTTATAACAACACTTCAGGGCAAAACTACATGTCCGGTTCATCGCAGCATCCCTTTGCTTCATTGAACCAGCCAAGCAATCCAAAGCCATTCTCAGTCCAGCCAGATAAGCACCACTCCCCAATGCCTAATCCTCTAACGAACAACGCTTCCCCACAAATGCAGCAACCTTACTATCCTCCTCCTCCACCAATGCATCAACCTTACTATCCTCCTCCACCACCAGCAACTTCTAACGCAGGCTACATGCCTTCATACATACCGAGGTCGGAGAACGCTGTGAACATTCCATCATCATCATCATCTGGAGGAGCAGGAAGAGGGTATACAAGGCCTGGACCAGGGGGTTCTGCAGGACTGGGAGCTGGTGCAATAGTTGGAGCTGCTGCAGCTTTCTATGGCAGGGACTATCTATCAGGAGGATTCGACTTACCTACCAGCTTATCTCTCCCAAATGTCTCCATCCCAAATATCTCTCTCCCAAATGTCTCCATCCCAAATGGCTCCATTTCCATTGATCCTCCATTTTGAGCACACTCCTGACTCCTGAATAATAATATGAAAAGTGGCTACAACTTGATCGGCATGGCTTGTGACTTGTGAGACTTTATAAGACTATATATGTAATTGATATGATAAGAGGTCATTCCATCAAACTTTCTAGATGGTGTTGTTTGAACATTTACATGATGTTTATAAGCAAAACTAATGGGGGATGAATCTTGATATGTAGAGCTCTATGTACATAGTCACGAGCAATAATAATGCAGGTCCTTCACTGGAATTGGCAAATGTGAAATGAATTATATCGTATGCAGTCTCACCAAATCTATTTCACGTAGACATTGTTATTTACAGAGCTTTGTGGAGTGGTAGGAGCATGAATCCGATAAATTCTAGCGGCCCCAAGCAAAAAAAATAATGAATAAACATTGAGGAGAGATCTGAGGGTAATTATCATATATACACGATGACGTGAAATTTTCTACAAGAAATCAGAATGGGCTTATGATAAATTCCATCCATGCTGGTGATAGCAACCGTCTACGCATGCATCATGGGCATGTATGGTTTGTACCATAGTACAGCCAAAATGTTCAACTCGAATCTCTCCAAGATGAAGAAGACCAAAGCAAAGCCAGAACAGATGTATTTGAGTGATGAGAAAGGCAACACAATCCTCTTGGTTTTGCTCGAGTTTCATTCAGATGAAACAAAACTGAAACAACAAAAGATTCTGGGACTATCATAAGCACCTAGACACAAAAGTAAAGCAAGAAAGTTTTTGAGTGAGATCAATACTCCATACAGCAAAGGTTTTACAATGTTTGTTTTGAGCCTACGTGGGCCGCAAGCTATTGGCTCTTTAACCACCAATAAGCTAGATTTTACATGTGTGCCGTTTCTTAGACTAGATATAAAACCGCTCGTCGTTTATATTTGGTGGAAGGATTCATTCCCCTGGCCGTTGGGACGAAGGCAAAACTGAGTAACGACGCACTTGATTAATCTCATCATAGCATTACTAACAAAGTAAACAGTAGAATTATTGTTTTAAGCAACCAGAATTCAAGAATGGACGTGAATCTTTTCCCCTCACCTTAAGAATCATACATTTGAATTAAACAGTAGAATTATTGTTTTAAGCAACCAGAATTCAAGAATGGACGTGAATCTTTTCCCCTCACCTTAAGAATCATACATTTGGTTGGGTAAAAGTAAAACTAAGTAAAAACCACATTTAAAATTGTACTTGCTTGACTTTAATGCAAATGAATTTGATTAGATTTAAAATATTGATTATCAAAAATTAACTTTTCGCGTAATCAATCAGTTTAGGACACACAAGTACGTTAGTATATTTTGAGTATCTATAAACAGTTGACTTAAGTATGAAGAAAGCTTGAGGTCACAAGTTTATCATACCTAGTCATGGATTAGGATTAGATAGAATATTTAGGTGTTATCTAAATATATATTACCTAATGATAAGATTAGTAACTATCCGAACTTTCTATATAAGAAGATATCAAATTGTGATGAAAAGTATGTTAGTATATTTTGAGTCTCGACAAACTGTTGACTTAAGTTTGAAGAAAACTTGAGTCACAAGTTTTCCTAGTATTATGAGTCATGGTTTCTATATAGGAGTCACGGATTAAGATTTGATAGAATATTTAGGAGTTATCTAGATATATATTACCTAATGATGAGATTACTACTTATCTAAACCTTCTGTATAAGAAGATATCAAGTTGTGACATCATTTCGAACTTTATACCTTCTAGTTACCTCAAATCCAAGATTTATAAAAAAAAGCTCCAAACTTTATACCTTCTCGTCACCTCAAATCCAAACCAAATGGGCGAAACCTTTATCGAAATCTGTTTGATATCAGCAAGAGGACTCCGCATCGGACCCGGATTCGGATGCTCACTACTGAAACACCAATTGCACGCCGTTGGATGGATCGATCCAAAAAACAAGTTTTGCACGACCGTCAGTGCTTCAAGATCAGACAACCCTCATTGGAGAACAAGGGTCATTACTTCACTCGACGATGATGATAATTCAATGATTCATGCCTTGTACGCTGAGGTTTATAGCAGAAAACCAATCTTCTTAACGAAGAAGTTTCATGGCTCTGTTTTTGTTCCCTTGAAAGAGTTTTTTACTAAGTATAAGAACCAGAAGAGTTCTTCTGGTTCTGTTTTTGAGGAAACCATAAGCTGTCAGCTCACGAAAGAGAACTCAAGTAAGCCTCAAGGGTCTGTTAATGTGTCGATTCGTATAGCTGCTGAAAGACAAGACTTTGAAGGTTCTGCTGGTAATGTCTCTTAACTATGATACTGCCTGGACCATGAGACACTAAACCCTGATTAAAAGTTTGAACCCTTGTATCGACAAGCTCACTATTAAAGTCTGGGTTTGTCTTAAAAGAGAATACTAATCCTTCTTGTTTTTGTTGTTCTTCTTCTTCTCTTGTGCAGGAGGAGTCATCAATCTCTACCAACTCCCGTTATAACTTTTCAGGGCAAAACGACATGGCCGGTTCATCACAGCAGACATTTGCTACATTGAACCAGCCAAACAGTTCAAACTCATTCTCACTCCCGCCAGATAACCACTACTTCCCAATGCCTAATCCAAACGCAACAACCTTACTATCCTCCTCCACTAGTGCAGCAACCTAAATTTTGTTGGGGGCGCAAAACAATTCTTCATCAATACTATTAAAAGGGAAAAAATCCTTAAAAAATCTACTTATGCAGGGTTATTGGACATTTTCATTAACTAATAATATTTTGGTCTTACCTTAAATTTCTACTAATAATATGTTACCTTATATTTTTCTAAAAATAATTTAGTCAATACTTAACAAATTAATGGTATAACTATATTTGTTTCATCTAATCAATACAATTAAAACAAGATCTTTTTTAGATTTGCCCTTATTCTATTTAGGAATTTTATTTTTTTGTGTCGTTATGATTTTGTCTAACAATTAAAAATTCATTAAATATAAAATGGGTAATGCAAATTAGACCACTTACACTATATATATATGCCGACCGTCATTTGTTGATTTATTCCTAAATATTTGCATCATTATATATTTTTGGACACTAAACAAATAATAACAATTTCAATTGGTACTGAAATTTTAAATTTAAAAAGTTTGTTGTCGACTTAAAGCCTTGAGCCTAAATTATGTATTCCAATTAATATTTTCGCCACATATTCAATTTATTATTGGTTACCAACCGTAACAACACCTTATAATCAAAATCTTGTGTATCATTATAAGGTGACTAAGATATATATATAGGATAAGAAAAATTCAATTTCATTATAGCTGACAATCCATATCTTTATTAAATTTCACTAAAGAAAACGCAAGTTCTCTACTTTATAATATTAATACTAACTAAATACTCATATCATTTTAAAATCCCTTTTATATTAGATTATACCAAAAGAACAACTCACACACTTTGAATGAAAATATGTATTTATAGTATTATACAAACAAAATAATGTATAGGCATTTAAACTAAAATGTTAAAACGGCCACCAAATTTAGAATGCTACATGAATGATATAGACTAGTCCATATTATATATTGCCACCAAATTTATCGGTTCTACCGCGGATCCAAACTGGATAGAAAACATTACTTATAACTTAAATAAAACATTGCTACTATCGGTTCCAAATATATTTGATCTGGTCGGTTATTTATGGAATTTAGTTCAATTTTGGTTTTGGTTTTTTCAATTTGATTCGCGGTTTCGGATAAATTGTGTTTAAATTTATATAATATTTTATGTAAGTATTTATTTAATTTCAAAAATAAATCCGCGTTTTTTTAAGCGCGGATCAAAATCTAGATATACTTAAATTTTGGGTTGGGGCCATTTCTATAGATTTTATAGTATTTGCTAAAGAAAAAAAAAATTAGATGGGGGCGTGGGACCGGACTATATGTTGAAGCCCTACCCAAAATAAAATCCTTTTATGAATTATGTATTATTAATTTATAAATTTGCAAGTTTCTTTAAAAAGAATATTTTGAGTATAAAATAGATTCAAATATCAGTACTAATATAAAATTTATCAAATATTTTATAATCATTTCTATAAACTAAAATTTTATAAATGACAGTTTTATCTACTTTTCTAATTAATATGTATACTATTACATCGACAAAAAGAAATATGAATACTATTATATCAAAACTATATATACATATATAGATTTTTTTTAAAGCGGGGCTTATAAAGTGAGGGCCTCGTTCAAATGTTTCAAATAAATATGTCCAACCCGGCTCTGGTCAGGAAGATTCGACTTATCTCTCCCAAATATCTCAATTTCCATTTACCCTTCATTAGTACACATTCCTGAGTCCTGAATAATAATATAAGGCTTGTGGATTATCTGAAACTTTGTAGACTATTTATGTATTTGATATGATAAGAGGTCCCATTTGGTTTCTTAGGTAATTTGATCAAACTGTTAATTACTTTCTATATGGTGTTGTTAGAAAATTTTCAAAACATGATGTTTATAAGCAAACTGATGGGGATGAATCTTGACATATAGCTCTATGTATATAGTCCCAAGCAATAATAACGCTGGTTTTTTCACTGGAAGTAGCAAATGTGCAATGAACTCAATCGGTATGCAGTTTCACTAAATCTAATATCACATAGAAATTTTTATTTACAGAGCTTTATAGAGTAGTAGGAGCATGAATCCGACTTATCTCGGTTGGTTCTGTCTTTATAAACTGGATCCCTGATTCCAGGACCGAGAAACTAACTATGCTTCATCTTTTTCATTACGCAACCAGAGGTGCTAACTACTGCAGGAGCCTTTACAACCATAAGCACCTGTCTGCAGGGTCCTTCAGGATTTGATACATCTGAGCTCTTTTTTTTTGAGAGGGGGGGG
>NC_027750.1:13612227-13626684 GCF_000695525.1 Brassica oleracea var. oleracea | reverse complement strand
GGGGGGGGAGGGGGGGTTCAGTTGGAATGCTATACCACTTTCATATCCAAAAAGCGATACAACTAATAGAAATAAACAGAACTGAAGCATGTGATATCAAGAAACACCCAGCAGAAAAGCTTAGACCTGAAATAGATGGATGCCAAAACAAAAAAATATATCCAAAACAAAATGAGGGCAAAGACAATGAAAGAACAAAATATTCTGGGACTATCATAATTCATAAGTCAAGCACCTAGACACAAAGTAAAACAAGAAGTTTTGAGTGAGATCAGTACTCCATACAATGTTTTACAGCAAAGGTTTTACAATGTTTGTTTTGAGCCTAAGTGGGCCGCAGGCTATTGGCTCTTTAACCACCATAAAACTAGATTTCACATGTGTGTCGTTTCTTAAATTGGAGATAACACCGCTTGTCGTTTATATTTGGTTGAAGGATTCCCCGTGATATCACCGTTGGACTAAGACTAAACTGAGTAAGGACGCTCTTGATTAATCTCATCATAGCATTACTAAGAAAAATTGTTTTAAAATTGCACCTGCTTTACTTTAATGCAAATGAATTTGATTAGATTTAAAAATATTGATTATCAAAAATTAAATTTTCGCATACACAAGTATATGTTTAGTATATTTTGAGTCTCTGCGAACTGTTGACTTAGTTTGAAGAAAGCTTGAATCACAATTTTTCAAATCTTATCGAGTCATGGTTTCTATGTAGGAGTCATGAATTAGGATTAGATAGAATATTTATGAGTCATCTAAATATATGTTACCTAATGAGATTAGTAATTATCTTAACTTGTATATAAGAAAATGTCAAATTGTGATAAAACTTATGAGTTTTAGAGATTGTTTAGAGAGAATCTTAGTTTTGAGTTATTCTCTAACGTTGCAAACTTTATACCTTCTCGTCACACCAAATCCAAACCAATGGGCAAAATACTTATTGAAATCTGTTTGATATCAGCACGACAACTTCTTGTTGGATCCGGATTTGGATCCTCACTACTAAAACACCAATGGTTCGCTGTTGGATGGATCGATCCAAAAGATAAATACTGCACCACAATCGATGATTCAAGATCAGAGAACCCTCTTTGGAGAACAAAGTTCATTACTTCACTCCACGATGATGATGATTCCAAGATTCATGCCTTGAACGTTGAGGTTTATAGCAGAGAGCCAATCTTCTTAACGAAGAAGCTTCATGGCTCTGCTACTGTTCCCTTGAAGGAGTTTCTAGCTAAGTATAAGAACCAGAGTTCTTCGAGTTCTGTTGTTGAAGAAACTCGAAGCTATCAGCTTAGGAAGACGAACTCAAGTAAGCCTCAAGGGTTTGTTGATGTTTCGATCCGTATATCTGCTGAAAGACAAGACTTTGGAGGTTTTACTGGTAATGTCTCTTGAGTTTATGATACTGTCATTATGTTTCTTAGGCATTTGTCTGGACCATGAGACAGTAAACCCTGATTAAAAGTTTAAACCTTTTTTACCTAGAATCTCGCTAGAATCTGTAGAATGAACTGAGTGTAGATGGGTGTGTGTCTAATGGGATCAATCTACATAATGACACCAACTATGCTGCTTCTTGGGTTTGTTTGTAAGAGAATTCTCATCATTCTTGTTGTTCTTCTTCTTCTTCTCAGGAGATTTTAGAGGAGTCATGCTCTCTAACAACTCTGGTTACATGGTCGGTTCATCACAGCATTCATTTGCTTCACTGAACCAGCCAAACAATTTAAACTCATTCTCCGTCCTGCCAGATAACCACAACCCACCAATGCCTAATCCTCTAACGAACAGTGCTTCCTCACAAATGCAGCAACCTTACTATCCTCCTCCACCAATGCAACAATCTTACTATCCTCCTCCACAAATGCAACAACCTCCACCAATGCAGCAACCTTACTATCCTTCTGCACCAATGCAGCCACCTTCATATCCTCCTCCACCAATGCAGCCACCTTACTATCCTCCTCCACCAATGCAGCCATCACCACCACAAGCAACTTGGAACGCAGGCTACATGCCGAGGTCAGAGAACGCTGTGAACATTCCATCATCATCATCATCGGAAGGAGCAGGAAGAGGAGATGCAAGGACTGGACCAGGACTAGGAGCTGGTGCAGCTTCTTACGGTAGGGACTATATGTCAGGAGCAGAGTCGGACCAGAAGTTTTCGGAGCCCTACACAAAATAAAAAAATACTTATGAATTATTTATTATTAATTTATAAATTTTGCAAGTTTCTCTAAACAAATGATTCAAATATCAATATAAAATTTATCTAATATTTTATAACCATTTCCAAAACTAAAATTTTATAAATTACATTTTTATCTACTTTTCTGATTAATATTTTATACTATTATATCAAAATTTATATATACATTTACATAATTTTTTAAAAATGGGGTTGTCATTCAAATGTTTCAAATAAATATGTCCAAGCCAGGCTCTGATATATCTCTCCCAAATATCTCCATCCCAAATGGCTCCATTTCCATTGATCCTCCATTTGGATCACACTTCTTAGTCCTGAATAATAATATGAAATGTGGCAACAAGGCTTGTGGATTATCTAAAACTTTATAGAATACTAGGGGGTTTGGCCCGGGCTACGCCCGGGATTTTTTGTTTAAATTTTAATTGTAATTATATATTTTGTATGTTTATTTTAATACATAAATAGTATAATTTATTATAAAATATAAGTAGATATATAATTATAAAATTTAAATTTTTTTAATTATTCAATGTTTTTGTCTTACGAATTTTGAATTTCAGTATACAAATTTTAATATTTTTTTATTGGAAAAAATATATAAGATGATGAACAAAATGAACAAAAGTTAATTACATTTTAATTATGCTGTTTGATTGATTGGACTATAGAAAAGCTTCATCTCGCTTACTACTTTTTATAGCTTTGTTTCCAATTAGTCTCTAAGTAGTATAATGGACCCTCCTCCTAAATCTACAGCCTTACGTAATGTTTTTTTTTTCAAAAAGCAACGGTTTAAATGTTATAATATTCTCTACATAAAAAAACTTACAACTAAATCACTAAAAATTACATAATAACTTCTTACAACAAATGTTTTGCATTTATAACTCAACTAATTGGACCCGTGATCTAAATAAACTTTTATCTCACTTATATAAGTTTCGGTTAAATATTCTTCAATGGATTACCAATCAAAATTTTATTTTAGTTTTAGAACCATTGAATTCATAACTTTCACGGGTGTTTGAAAATTTTTCGTTTATAAATAACCAAGATAGATGGTGCAATTACATCAAAAATAGATGTAGGACCAAGTGGAACTTTTATATATAAAAGTGCATATATATAACCAAGATTATCAATTTTGAACGATGACCATATTCGTATTATTATTCAAGTGAATCTGTGCTGAGATCAAGAAGTCTGGCAGGTTGTTTTATTTGTTGTAGTGCAGACGTTTAAAAACTGTTGGGAATAATTTGTTAAAGCTAATGTAATGTAAGGTGCTAAGTTGTGGCTGAATTTTTTTTTTAATTGCTGCTCGGGAATAATAAACCCAAGAATTAAATATTACTGCTTGCACGTAGCCTAAACAAAACTTTAAGCCGATAATGTTAGCTTAATGTAGGAAAACTCTGTTAAGCGAAAAAACTCTGTACGTAGCCGGACAGACACTTTAAAGGAGATACCACAGTAATTCAAACTTTCAAGCTAGTCAATCCTTTGACAGAACATAACCGGAGAGACAACACGTCAGTTCGATCGAGGTGAGAAGAAATGGTAAACAACTGACCCTGACATCTTTTACCAAACAAAAAAAAACTGATCCTGACATTCCGGTAATCAGTTGAGTTGATCAGACATCGTATTTTTTGTGGAGCCCGTTAAGGCTTTACAAATTTAATTATCATTGAAGGGCTTTTTTTTTCACTGAAGGTACTAAACTTCCTTAGATATTGAGATTAGCTAAACTTCCTTAGATACTGAGTTATATTAAGCTCCTTGTGTTTTATTAAAAAGATCGTATTAACTTGGAAACCTCGTTTTTATCGGTTTGATCAAGAGGATACCATAACGCAGAATATCTTACAATTAAAAATTTTGGGCTGGTAATGGTTTTGTATATGATTGTGGTGTCAACCACGTAAGAAAAGTCAGGAGGTGATATTTACTAAACAAATTGGCTAGTTGGATGGATCACAATTTTATAGAAAAAGAATGGACCCAATAAGTTACGTAGTGATGAAGATATCAAAATGTGAAGATAAAAAACCAACAATGACATGATTCAAGAACAAAACTTAATCCTAGTCAATTTTCTTTTAGCGTAAGAGTAGATAAAAAAACCTATGGATGAGCAGTTGTCAGCTTTGGTCTTGCCCATTCCTAAGTTGGGAAGCTAAGCATTGCGTGGCTTTTTGCCATTGCGCCCTTCCTCCTGAACATCTGCACCATGCACAGGTTCAACACGGATGAGACTGTTAGAGGCTGTTGATATTTCTGCATCTCAAGAAGAAGCCATCCCAGCACAGGTAGCTGGGACTATTTTGGACAATCTTTTCAAAGGTTTAGATGAAACAGCCCTAGCTTCAGGTCTATCATATTCACGATTGTTATCATCCCCTGTGCATGAACCATATAATAGTGTGATCAACATAAACGCTCCATGTATATCATATCCGGGATTGTTATCACCTTGGAAGCTGCACCTTAAGCTCCTGCCAAAGGCTCTGCCTCTATATCATACTTTAAAACATAATAACATTCATGCCGCTCTTCGAGAAAGAGCGTGTAAGTTCTATCCCAAGCAGAGCAATCCCAGGCTGCATAAGAGAAAATATGATAAATCAAGAGATGATGAGATAAATGCATATCTATAGGGGATGATTCAGTTTACCAAGAGGGCATGTATCGTCTTTGAAGTTTGAGTTTAGAAATCTTGAGAATGTGTCTTCCGTGAGTGTAATTTAAAAGATCTTCTATGAATATAGGATCACCATCTCTTAAAGTTCTCTCTTAACGTTCTGTGAATGATTATCAACACCTTCATTGCTTACCTGTACGTACATGTGTTTGTCAAAATGGAAACACATTTATAGGATCTTGTTCAGAGGAAACTTACAAAGAAAGAAATAAACTTATAACCCAAGTGCGAGTTTTGGATAATCTCTTTGACAATGCAGGGATGTTGTAAACACCATCTGCTTGTGGTTGTATTACAGATGTCGCCGAGAATATCTCTGTAGAAACACAACCACATCGTAAATTATTAGTAGTTCTTGAATCATATCCTAGTTTCAAAATTGCAGAGGATACTTACTGCGAACATGACGTTCTTTGGGAGGAGATTCGATATAATTTGCTGCCTTGCCGATCGCAATATATAAATCCTAATGTATAAAGATCATGAATCAATAACACGCATAGATCATAATATTCAACTTCTCAAGATGAGGAGAATAAGACCTTGATTTCACTGTTGGCCTTAGCGAAACCAACGGTGGTGGAATCCTCGAGTGCTCCATCGGCCCTTTATTAGCTCGTAATATGGAGTTTCTCAAATGAGAGTTTCATCATGCTTTCATATACTATATAGTTGAAAAATTAAGCGGAAAGATGTGCAGAGACCTCTTCCTCTGCTTCATATATATAGTGTATGAAAGCACGACGAAAGGTGGGAAGTTGGAAGGATGAGAAAGCAGTGAATTGCTTTGCTTGAATGCAAATATTAACAGCTAACAATTAATCAGAAGATAGTGGAGGTTCAGCATATAACTTCGGTTACTCGGACGCGATGGTGGATGGGAATTGGAGACGACGGAGACATTGGATTTGCTGACCTAATTGGTCCCGAGCTTTCAAATTTCTAATTGGGCCCGTCAACTAACATTCTATTATAAAAGCCCAAATGCAAGATAACCCGTACATTTAAATATTTTCGATCGATAGAGTTGACACGTGGAATGATTTGCCCCTTCTCTAAATCTGATGTGGCATCTGAGAGAGAAAAGTCTCCTTTATTATTATAGATATATATGTATTTGATATGATAAGAGGTCCCATTTGGTTTCTTAGGTAATTTGATCAAACTGTTAATTACTTTCTATATGGTGTTGCTAGAAAATTTTCATAACATGATGTTTATAAGCAAGCTGATGGGGATGAATCTTGACATATAGCTCTACGTTTATAGTCCCAAGCAATAATAACGCAGGTTTTTCACTGGAAGTAGCAAATGTGCAATGCATTAAGTCGTATGCAAGTCTCAACAAATCTATTTACATAGACATTGTTATGTACAGAGTTTCTGTAGAGAGGTAGGAGCATGAATCCTACTTATCTCGGCTGGTTATATGTTCTAGCTGCCCTTATCTCCCCCCCCCCCCCTTCACAGAATCAAAGCTGCATCTGTAAAAACCATTAGCCCAAGAAAACACAAGCAAGCACTGTAGCAACCGGGGAAACAAGGCTTTGCAGAGATGCCAGAAAATTAGAGTAAATTTGTTGTGTCAGAAGAGCTTCGTTTTCAGTGGAATAAGAATCCTCCCCAACCACTCTAACTCTAAGAGAGAGAAAAGGCAAACATCCTCTTGTCGCCGGATAGTAGTGGATACTGCCAGCCACTGCAGGTTTTGTGAAAGTGCAGTGCTATAAATATCTACTCTGTCCACTCCTCTTCTTACCCGTAAAGAAACAGCATTAAATCGCATCTAGTACGTATTGGTAATGAACATCAAAGTGGAATCTGCTTAGTAGCAAGTTTCTATCAATAAATTTCATAAGGCTTTTCAGAAAGCAGGTTTACCAGTTACAACTCATACGTCTGAACAGTATACAGTTGTTCAACGTGATATGACAAAGTACTTGTAACGCTCGACCGCCCACGGTTAATGGGCCACCAACGCCTGCTCACTCGGTCTGTGGCTCTATCCCGTCTGACGGGCTGTGCTTTAATTTTTCGGAGGCTCGAAAGTCATGTTTATTGACTCTGCAATCACCACATGACATTTTTTCGTGCTTTGGCCTTACTCGCATGGTATCGCGAATCACTTCTCGAAGGTCACCCATCCTTCTACTACTTCAGCTTAAGCACGCTTAACTCTGGAGTTATAAATGGATGTGCTTCCGAAAAGGTAAACGCACTTTGTAGTAACATAGTACCAAATCAATTCTCTTAACTCTTTTCACATATACAAGAAATGGGGATGTTACAGTACTTTTGATCACAAAAGAAATGATATAGTGCCTTTTGTACCGGAAGTTGCGAGCAATAAACCATCCAGTGTCAAGGTCATGCTTGCAATAGTAGTGTCATGGGCTTTTATGGTTAGCACCATATTAAGGTCAAAATGTCTAACTCGAATCTTTCCAAGATGAAGACTAGCAAGCCATTAAAGATGCATCTTGGATTTGCTTGAGTTTCAATCTGATGAAGCAGTATTAGGCCCATCAAGTTTCTTTCAAAAGGTTCACAATTATATATACGGAAACCATGACTCGTTCCAGCAACAAAACAACTGGAATCCTGATTCCAGGAAACATAAACCAACTCGGCTTCATTATTTTCATTGGATCATCATAAGCACCTAGCTAGCCACAAAGTAAAGCAAGAAGTTTTGAGTGAGATCAATACTTCAGAGAAGAAGGATCTACAATTGTTCAGATAGCATTTTCATTTTACGCAGTCGTCATAGTCATTATTTTATAAACATATCTAATAATCAGAACTTCAAGAAGTATCTCATGTAGTAACTATACCATGATCAAACCCACATTAACCTGGAAATTATATTTGCAGTTCGTAACTTCTAAATAAAATTCAAAACCC
The DNA here is from genome assembly GCF_000695525.1 of Brassica oleracea var. oleracea. Taxonomy (NCBI): domain Eukaryota; kingdom Viridiplantae; phylum Streptophyta; class Magnoliopsida; order Brassicales; family Brassicaceae; genus Brassica; species Brassica oleracea. Next base: position 13,618,846 of record NC_027750.1, on the reverse strand, counting down.
ATTATCAATACATTCACAAACAATATCACATACTAGTGAATCTAACACTTCATTTATTGGTCAAATGAGGAAAAAAATCTTCCCAAGTGTCACTCTATCGTTAGAGCACCTCCAATAATAATTTTTTACCATGTAATTCTAAAGTTATATATTGATGTATGTATATAAGAGTATACTAAAATTTTGGAAACCCAACCAATAATATGTTAAATTAGATGTTATTGGTTGGGTTTCTAAAAATTTTAGTATATTCTTATATACATACACCAATATATAATTTTCGAATTTTAAGAAACTACCATTGAGGTTGCTCTTAGAGTCATTTCTACGCTATACTTTTAAACATGAATTGACTAACGTTCGATTTGCATGTTGTGAAAAATGGCTCTTTATACCAAAAATGGTATAATCACTTTGGTGTCAAACCGATCCATATTTGGGAAAGGTGATTTTGCTATAGAGATTAGAGAGCGAGGACCCCAATACACTCACTTTGTTCAATGCGCACCAACAGTAAAAGAAAGATAAAATAACCAATTTCCGAGAGAGGGAGGCATGGACCAAATTATCACTTCGAATTCTGTTTTGAGTTAAAAGTTAAAACTAATCTCTTAATAATACTTGTGGAATATTAAAGCAAGTTGTTGTTTTTGGATGACGTGGGGTGTCCTTGGCCGAAGTCCAAACTAATTTTCAGGGAATGGTCCGTCGGCCACAAACAAATTCAATTTTTTTTATGTGAGAATTAGTTATCCTCACAAATGGATAATACTCCTTCTGTTTTATATTTCTGTTTTATATTAAGCTGTATCATTTTAATATATATTTTTTTGTTACAAAAAACGTCGTTTTAGAATTCCGAATCAACTTTCAGCTCAATAATAATTAAAAATACATTAATTTTATAAATAATTTCATTTATCTAAAATACTATTAGTTGAATATGTGTAATTAATAAGAATTTAAATACATATCAATCATTTTTTAGTATGTGTGAAAATGTCAAAGTGGCATTCTTTATGAAACGGAGGGAATATAGAGGTAGGTTTCGAATCCATGGTTCCGTAGCATTCGACCACAATTTCATATATAAAAAGCAAGTTGTTGTCAAAGGTCGACTTTTATTTTCCTTGTATTTTCATGCTCTAGTTTCATGGTCGACATTTTCAGCAACGTCTATTACATATGAGGAAACATCATAGTCAACATATCAAAAACTAAACTGTATGTTTAATATTTCATAAGCTTCATATATAGTTTTATTTAACATTTTTCTTGTTACATAAAAAGTGACATTTTAGAATTATAATACAATTCATATTTATTTTAAATTTAATATTAATTATAAAATACATTAATTTTTTAATTATTTTATTTATCTCATATACTATTGGTTGACTATGTATAATTGATAAATATATAAATGCATTTCAATCATTTTCTTAACTTGTGTGAAAATGTGAAAGTGGCATACTTTATGAAACGAATTGAGTATATATATACGATCTCTTAAATGTTGTATTTTTCGACAAGTACTGCACTTCTCATATCTCAATGGAGGTTATAAAATGAGATGTACAGATCAAGTTAAGCAGATGAATTTATTAGAGCACTTACAACAAATGAACTTTATGTAATATCTTAGAAGTAAAAGGAAAGAAAAATTAAAAAAAAAATACGAGAGAGACACCAAAGTATCTCAATCAGATGTTTTTAGATATCCATCCGACCTCGTGACAAAAAAAAAAAAGATATCCATCCGACCTTTTCATGCCACATCTATGTTTTTTTATAGTTCAGTTTTTCTGAAAATAACAAAATTTAATTTAACATTTAATTATGTTTAAATATAAATATTTTGTGCCCAGAACCCTCTTGTGGGATATTTTGTCCATGATGTTGCTCTTATTTATGAAACAACCAAAAATAAATAAATTAGTTTTGTAGAGAGAGTAGAAAGAAAAGTACTATAGAAAAAAATACGAACAGAAAAAAAGAAAAATGTGTAATTTTGGTTAGTTAATGAATTGTTATTTTTTTTTTGGTTAGTGAATGCTCCAATTAAAATATGTACCGCCAAAAATGCTCGAGATAGAACAAGAAATACAGTATAGTAGACACTGCATGAACCACACAATCACCTTTGGAGATCACGTGAGGCTGAGTATCCATATATATATCCACCTGCTGCGTTTCCAAATATGTATTATTGTAGACACTAGACACTGCATGAACCACACAATCACCTTTGAAAACAATATTAAAATAACAGCTCGAGATCCTGGACGATGTATATATTTTAATTATATGCGAGTATTTGATGATATACTTTCAAACAGTTTTTAATCACACTTTTCTGGCATGACCGGTCTATAAAAGTTCGTTCAGAATATGTATTTATTTAGGTTTAATCCGACTAGGTGTTCTGTGGTTGTGAGCCAATTATTGACCAAAAAAAAACGTCGTAAGCCAATTATTGACCCTGAAAGTAAAGGTGTGAGCCAATTAAAAACAAATGTCAGATATGTAAAGTCAATTTATTTGACCAGTACGTTCATCTTTTGATTGGACTGGCTAGCTGGATTGACCCTTTCTGTTCACACAGCATATTCATCTAAAGCTATAATTGTAAAGTCATGTTGATAATTTGACTCGCTAAAAGATACTGTTAATTACAGTTATATTCTGGCTTGAGTTTAGCTTGGAAATGCCTCTTGTTTTTAACATTATTGATATATTGTCTTCTGAATATATATGGTTGTTTAAGCAAGAACGGAGTAAAAGTCTTTAAAAAGGACGATGTGAAGTTGTGAACCCTTCATGATCCATCTCCAGTCATCGGGAACATAAAAATTGCAAGTACAAAAGTTACTTATTTTACAAAATACGAATAAGGCAAGAAAACAAGCTTCTCCCCTTATTATGTCATTTTCAATTCCTAAAAACAAGAGTACACTTGTTTAAAAGCATCTCTAATAGTTGGTTTTATTTTTATTTTCAAACGTTCTCTTTCTTCAAAATGAAAAAAAAAATAAAGCAACATTTATTCCAATAGTTTGTTTCATTTCTTTTTTGTAAAAAAAATATTCCAATTATATTATGTCTCCACTTTATTATTAATTTTTAATAAAACCTTATACTTTTTCATACTTACTATTGTTACCTAACTATTTTGTTTTCACAATAACCCAACACAATTATTATTTGATATAAATTAAACATTATCATATCATAAATTTATTACATAACATGTACAAACAAACACAAAACATTATAATTTGTAAAAAAAATACCACATATATAAATTTTTTCTATAAGTAGTTAACAACATTGTTTATATGTAAGAAATAGGCTTATATATCTTTGATTCTCTTAAATCGAGTTAAAAGTTTTTAAAAATGAATATTCATATGCTTTTCAATATAAACATTTGATTAGATGAAAGTAATAGTCAAAAATTTGAAATTAATTGGATTATATTAATGCATATAGCTTATTTTGGAAAAATATAAGAATAAATGAAAGATAAGAACCAATTTACAATTAAATAAGTTCATCTTAAAAAAATGAAGATATGCACAGTAGATCTTCAAATTTGAAGCAACACTGTTCACTGCTTCGTTTTAAAGCAAGAAATAAAGTGAATTTGGAACAAAACTTACTTCAAAATGAAGCAAAAAGTAAAAAACGAAGTAGGGTTGGAGATGGTTTAAGACAAAGGAAAAAGACCATCCTAACTGTATCTATCACTTCAGGTGTATAGATCCTTGGAAGAAAGCTTGTAAATATGACTATGCCTTCCAATACAAAATACTAGCTAGTGAGTAATTGATAGATTGTTTGACATCAAAACTCTAAACCATAAGGATCACTCTAGAGAGGTAAGAAAATGCAAATATGTATTCAATTCAATGTCATTTTTTTCACTTGTGATAAACGTCTCTAAAATGCCAATATTTTCTGACATGTAAACATATCATGAAAAACTGAATCACATAGAAAGAGAAGGAGCTCCCTTCAGTCCAAACACAGATAAAGAGGTAAAAACATCTCCCGCATCATTCATACAGTCACTGTGGCTTAAAATTTTATTCTTTGTACCACAAGTGTTTGGATGGATGAGTCGGCAGATATTTCTACTCTCTTTTTGTTCTATCCATGGTTGGGCTGAAAGAATCTCCTTATATATCTATCTTGATATTGTTCCATACATATACACACTAGAAACACTAAGGATAAGATTTATATAAATGCAGTTTGGGTTCAATTGATTATACAGAAGAATACATAGGCATATGAGATATAGTGTCAAACACATGCACTTACATGTTTATAAGGAACCATCGACAAAAAAACATGTGGCCAAGACATCTGCCTATGTATATATATTTGTACATTGAAATATTATTTACATAATTGCATGTATTTATAAATGCATCAACATTGCATAGAATGCCAACTATAATCTAATTATATATGTATATATAGTTAACTTACAAGGCTTGGATGCTAAGATTTTTGTTTGAAACTTCACAGGAAGCAGGACGCTTTACTTTACATGAAAGACTACTTATGGGTCTTGTCAAGAAGAAGCCACCAAGAGAGGGACAGAAGACGAACTGTTCATCAGACATTGAAATCATAAAATATTATTAATGCTTTTTTTTTCTTTTGAAAATACTATTGGTTTTTGAATGATGTAAGCTATGTGTGCATATGAGCAGTTTTCATAATAAAAACAAAACAACATTAATAATAACCACTTGAGTAAATATATACATAGGCAGACGACATGTCTCCAAAACATGTGCGAAAAGATTCCACCATAGTCATTGCAGAGCATAATAACATAAAACAAGAAAATATACAGAACAACTAGTTAAACAACATAATTTGTTTGACCACTTGGTAGTTACAAGCTTTGGACCAAGAGTTATTCAATTTTCTCATGAGATCCTCAGTTTCTGGAGAGTTTGTGCAAGCGATTAGAATCCAAACTCATAAAGAAGATACTATTTTTAAATAGGGTACCGTAAACAAGAAAACTCTATCAGGATTTAGAAAAAAAAAACTACATGAGTCATGTATAGTACTCCTTCTGTTTCATTATAAGTGTTGTTTTAGGTTTTGGCATTAAGAAAACAATTAATTTTGTACATTTCATATAAAAAAATATTATTATCTATACACCTAACCATATTTCAACCAATAGGAAAATAAATTTTGCATAAAATTAATAAATTTTGCATTGAAAATCGAAAACGACACTTATTTTGTAACGAAATTTTTTTTTCTAAAACTACACTTAATATGAAACGGAGGGAGTAGTATCTTTAGTGACAAAATCATGATATAGACAAGGTGGAAAAAACCTAAACACACAGAAGTGAAAAGAGCCTATACTTTTTTTTTTGCTTGTGGGCTATTAGATGAAAGAGATATTGGATCTAAAGTAAGTCGTAGATGTAGTAGAAGATACTATACTACGACGAGGCAAAGAAAACCCTAAAACCGAAAAAAAATAAGAGATCTCAAGCAAATCAGCAAAACTAATGATATATGTGATGATAAGAAAACCGTTACAATGGATCTTGAGATTTCATGACCAGCTCAGATATTTGGAGCTGTCTCGAAACCCTAGCTATCTCTCTTTTTGAAACTTTTTTCAGGTAGTGCTGAAACTATGGTGACGGACAGTAACTTATAGAAAAGGAGAAGTAGGTGGATATAGCCACTAGTAACTAGCTAGGTAGTAGCAAGTAGTGTTTCAAAGAAGTGACAAACAAAAGAGATGGTGTGGTTCTTTAAAAAAAAAAAAAAAAAAAATGGTGTGGTATGATGAATGATGTTGATGGTGGTGACGTTGGGCCATTGTCTCCATGGGAGTCAGGGAAGGCTTTTCATATCTCACATACATGAGATAATATATTTAATATGTTATATATAAAAAGAGATGGCGACTTGTATAATTTCGTGTTGTTGTTGTTTTTTTTTTTGTTTTTTTTTTGGCCAAACATTTCGTGTTGTTTTTCACGGTTTTTCCATAGATTTAAATTGATCTTTTGATGGGAGAGACCTACTAAAATTCATCACTAGCTTTTTAAGGTTCTTTAGTTTTCTATTTGGATCACATTTAATGAGCGGTGGAGGAGCTTGAGAATTTAGATAATGTTCTTTTTTAGTACTTAGTCTATTTTATTCGATCGCTTATTTATTTTAAGCTTAGATTAACGAGTGGACCAGAGATGAAACAGTAGTAGCTAGAAATCATATTATTGTACACTGGGGATGATTAGTGTATCTATTATATAACTGGTCCCAAAAATAATACTATCGTTGTCTTTATGCATTCAAGAATCTCGCAAGCTCGTGAACACACATTTCTCCAAGTGAAACATATATGAACACCCCAAGTGTTGAATACTTTCAAATTTAGTCAAAAAGTATACTCTCTCTGTTTTATCACTTTAGCTCATTTTTCTTGTTTCATAAAGAGTGTCATTCCACAATATCAAAGCAATTTATACAACTTTTTAGCTGAAAATCACTACAAGAAAACGTTTCCATAACAACGAAGATTTACGACGAAAATATTTCGTCGTAAATTTACATGGTGTTC
>NC_027750.1:13611767-13612076 GCF_000695525.1 Brassica oleracea var. oleracea | reverse complement strand
TTACATCGACATTACAACGAAACATGTTACCGTTATATTTAGGTGAAAACGTGTATTCAATGTGCTTTAACTTACCTAATTTCGTCGTAAAGTCGTTGTAAATATTATGTTAAAACCATGTAAAATACATGTAAAACATTCTTTGTAAAATCGTTGTTATATTTCAACTACCCAACTCGAAAATTTCTCTATATATATGTCATTTCCCACAACTCTCTTCCTCACAACACACAAACGGAAAAAAAAAATCCAAAAAAAAAATCAGAAAAAAAAATTTGAAAAAAAAATCTAAGAAAAAAATGGCCGGTG
>NC_027750.1:13608349-13609159 GCF_000695525.1 Brassica oleracea var. oleracea | reverse complement strand
ACGTAATTTCGTCGTAAATGGAAAAACGCGGGCCCGGTAACTTCGTCGTAAATGGAAAAACGTGGGCCTGGTAACTTCGTCGTAAACGGACGTTTCGACGTAATTTCGTCATAAACCGAAAAACGCGAGCCTGGTAACTTCGTCGTAAATGGAAAAACGCTGGCCTGGTAACTTCGTCGTAATATTACGTCGCGTTTACGACGAAACGTTTTCTATATATTGAGACGCCAAGAACGAGGCTGCCTCGTTCATTCCTCTCAAACTCCTCTGCTCTCCCTCTAAGGTACACTCTCTTTCCTCTTCTATTTTTTTTTAAAGTTAGTTTAGGTGATTAATTAGTTAGGTAATTAGTTTAGGTGATTAGTTAGGTAATTAGTTTAGGTGATTAGTTAAATGATGGAATACGATAGTTTAGGTGATTAGTTAGGTAACAGAATAATTTTTTTATTATATCGTTGTAATTGATTAAATTTATTTTAATTTTTTTTGGATGGCTCCTAGAATGAAATCAGCAGCACCTACTTATGCCCAGTTGTTTGGCGATGGTTCCGGTACATCTTCTTCCGGTCCATCGTCTTCCGATGCAGTTCCAGACTCTCAGACTTCTCAGAGAGTTTTTTCGAGTCCTCATCTTCCACCGCAGATGCCTCCACCTCCTCCTCCAGCGGCTGCACCTTAGCCTGTCCCAGAAGGTGCAGTTCATCCGGATTTGCGTGTGCCTTCATATGCTCCATTCGCGAGATATACAGTGGAGGATTTGCTTGCCCAGCCTGGACGGGAGGGTTTGGATGTTCTAGACCCCGATAGACT